>NW_020172779.1:17925570-17971477 GCF_003031525.2 Neophocaena asiaeorientalis asiaeorientalis
TCTCATCCTCCCCTCCCTCCCCTCCCCCTCTCCTCCTCCTCTGTCTTCTACCTCTTTCCACTTCCCTTAGGATCCAGCTATGAGGATCTTAGGAAGAAAGGCAGAAAAGAGTTATCACCAATATCTATTATTTAAAATATATCATAGATTTAATATTATGACTTTCTGAGTAATATCGTATGTAATTTTGCCCACTTAGACATGGCAAAAATATCCCACAGAGGTTCCATAATTTAGTCTAAGTCATACAAGTGGTGGCCGTAAAACTTGTGTAGTAATTATCTAGTGCTTTATTCATTCGTTTATACATTCAACAAATATTTTCTCAATTACCCTTGGTGTTCAAGCCCTGTTCTAGGCTAAAAATACGCTTGTCAACAAGACAAGTGATATCACTGTCCTGATCCTGATTAGGCATATATTTTTGAGATCAGTCAGATTGAAAAGAAACTAAACTAATACATAAAAGAGATTATTTAAATTGTGGAATGCTGCAAAGAAAATTAAGTAGAATAATTTGGTAGTGTGAAGTAGAGGATGCTGATAGAGAATGACAGTTTCAGACAGGATGTATATAAAGAAGGCTTCTATGAAAAAGTAATATTTAATCAGAGCTCTGAAAGCCAGAAGAGCTTGAGAAGATCTGGGGAAGAGCATTCTAGGCAGAGGGAACAGCAAATGCAAAGTCCCTGTGTAGTGAACAGAGGGGACTGTTTAGGTTGATGTCACAGGTGAGGGCAGGAAGCCAATCATATGGAGCAGATACCATTGTTAGGAGTTAAGGTTTCATTTTCTTTGTAAAAGGAAAAAAAAATGGGGAGTTTTTTAAAACAAGAAGTGAGAGATGTGGTGTGGTTAATACTTAACAGTCACCCCATTTGATATGTGAAGGATGTTGAAAGAACACTATAAGCAGGAAAGTTAAAAAAAAAAACTTGAAGTGCTGCGGGTGAAAGAAATCAGAGATCTGGAGACTTACTTGATAAACATAGATCAATTAAAATTATATGAAGCTCCAGGGCTAAGACAAAAACACTTTTGAAGGATATACCACAAAGTAATAAATTACGAGGCTGTCTAGGAAGAAAGGAAACATTGAGAGCAGGAGTCACTGTACCATAAACTCTTTAAGCACTTGGAAATTTGAACCATGTGAACATATTATTTATACAAAAAAATAAAAATACGTATATGTCTTTTGAATAGAAAAAGGTAATTAAAATCAACTTCATGTATATCAACCTATTCTCTAAAGAAGTTACTTTGTGGGATGCCAAACAAAAATTCCATTTCATTGGAAGTCAAGTAAAGAATGTGTTTCTGATAAATAAATCATGGACTGAAGTACTGAGACGTGTTTGCTCATTTCAAATCTGTTATAGAAATGGAACCATACAGTATATAATATTTTCAGATTGGCTTTTTCACTCAATGTGATTCTTGGGAGATTTCTCCAGGTGTTGTGTGTATCAATAATCCATTCTTCTTTCATTGCTAAATAGTATTCCATGATATTGATGTACCCCAGTTTGTTTAATCATTTGCTCACTAAAGGACATCTGAGTCCTTTCCAGCTTGGAGCTTTTATGAACAAGGCTCGTATGAACATTTGTGTTCAGATTTTTGTGTGTGTGTGTGAACATGAGAATTTATTTATCTGGGATAAATGTCCAAAAGTACAACTCCTGGATTGTATGGCAGCTGCATGTTTAGTCTTTCAAGAAACTGCCGAATTGTGTTCCAGAGTGTCTGCAACATTTTGCATTCCCACCAGCAATGCACAAGCAATTCAGTTTTTCCACATCTTCACCAGCACTTAGCGTTGTAACCATATATTTATTTTAGGCTTTCTGATAGAAGGAAGGGTCGTGATAAATAATTGTGGTTTTATTTTGCCTTTGTTAATGATTAGTGGTATTGAAAGGGTCTTTATGCCCTTATTTGAAGTCTCTATATCCTTTCTGGAGAAATGGATGCTCATGTCCTGTGCTCATGTTTTAACTGGATTTTTTTTCTGTTGAGTTTTGAGAGTTCTTTGTAGGACTAGACACTACAAGACTGGACTAGACACTGCAACTATATTCTCCCAGTCTGCAGGCTGTCTTTTCATCTTTTAAACAGGATTTTCCACAATGCACACATTTTAAAAATTTTGATCAAGTTAAATTTGTCAGTTTTTCCTTTTATGAATTATAATTCTGGTATGGAGGCTAAGAGCATTTGTACTATTCTCCATACTGAAAATTTTCACCTCTGTGCTTTTCTAAAAACTTTACTTTCATATTAACTCTGTGATACATTTTGAATTCATTGTTGTACGGGTTTAATGTTAAGGTTGATGCTCAGTCTTGCCAGGCAAATGCCGAAGTCTAGGCTCTCCATTGGTAATTTGCAGGTGTGAGTACAGCAGGACACTGGTATTTCAGTGCTATCTGGCTGAAGTTGAGAGGTATTAGAAGGTTGCTCCTTCCTGGTCCTTCAGCTAGAAAAAATGTGTGTGTGTGTGTGTGTGTGTGTGTGTGTTTCTGGTTTGCCAGCCTCTTCAGCTCCAAGTCTGGGATATGTGAGGTCAAAAGCAAACTCTCCACTGTGTCATTCCTCAGGTCCTGCTATCCCTTAGCTGATATGCCTTCTTCTCTCCACCTTTCAGAGTTTTTAATGTTTGATTTATATATAATGTCCAAAGTTTTTAGTTGTATTTAGCAGGAGGAAAAGAGAACACTGCATCTCCTCCATCTTCCCAGAAGAAGTATTATCCACATATATTTATCACGTATTTTTGAAATAGTCTTTAAAAACTTCAAGGGAATACAACCTTTATTGTATTTAAAGGACATAATAAAATATACACCATTTAAAACTTGAAAAAATATTGTGGCCATGATTTGTCGTGCATATTGGAGAGTAAGACAATGCTTCTCTAATTTTCCATCACCTGATTGCACATCCTTAGGATAAGATGGGCAATGGCAGGCAAGACATAGCAGAAGAGTCCCATTAAAGGATACACAGGTTGTTTTAACTTCTCTGATGGAACATTTCCCTTTCTTTCCGCAGTCTACCTTCCCACAGCCCCACAACCTCTGAATATATTCTTTTGATGTGATTCTCCAGGGTTTCACTCAGTGTCAATGAAGGCAGATAACATCTTTTCATGTTTAGTTAAAAGAATGTTTTTCATCTTTCTTTTGTGTGTAACCCTGTTCTATGTGGTTCTAGATGGTTCAAAAGGAGATAATCATGCCTGCTCCAGAGAAAGAGAGAGATATACACAAATCTTAAGTGTAAAGGTAAATGCATTTTCCAAAACAAGACACCTAGGTAACCATCAAGAAATGGGATATACCTAGCAACTCGCAAATATCTCTAATGCCCCTCCCAGTCACTATCCCACCACTTTCCCCCAATAACTATCATCTTGACTTTTAACATCATGAATTAGTGTTGCCTGATATATATATATATATACATATATACACACATATATACATATGAAATAATCGTAAAGTTTGTACTATAGTTCTTTTATTACCAACAACATATTATTGGTCAGAGTCACTAATTTTGTCGAATGTAGCAGTATTTCATTTATTTACACTACTGTATTTTAACTCTTGTTATAACTGTCCCATTGTATAAACATTTAATATCCTAATATCCATTCCTTTGCTGACAGGCATTGTATTGGGTCCAATTTTTGTCTCTTCAGCTTTCATATTTATGTCTAAAATCCATTTGGAGTGACTTTAAAATATGAGATAGAAGCCAAATTATTTTTGCATATAAATATCAATTGATACAGTATCCTTACTTGAAAGAATATGTCTCCATTTGTGTACATTTTGCTTTTTAAAAATCTAATGCTGCATAAAAGTAGATCTGTTTCTGAACTCATTTTTCCCATTAATCTATGTGTCTATCCTAATACCATTAAGCAATGGTCTTAATGCAGCTCTGTAAGGCTGATATCTGGTAGTGAATGACAAATGACTCTATCATTCTTCAAAACTGTCTTCACTTTCTTGGCCCTTTGGCCTCCTAGCTCAGAGTTCAAATGAAACTGCATTGACTTGATAGATCAGATTAGGGAGAACTGAATCCTTAAAAATACCAAAGCCTTCTAAGCATGGTTGTAACATATCCCTCCACTTTTTGTAGGTTTCCTTCATTAAATACAAAAATATTCCTCTTCATTTTCATCCTTTCTTTCTTCTGCACATCTTAGTTCTGATGTATTCTACTGACATATCTCTCAGTGTAATAGTCTTCTCCTCATTAATGTTAATCTGTGTTAATACCATGCATTGCGTTCGTAATTTCAATTATTGTATTTTATCACCTAGAATTTCACTATAACTCCATTTTTATTGATTCTTATTTTCTGTTGACAGTGTCCATCAAATCATCTATTCTCACAAACATAATATTGCATTTCACTTTCTGTCCTGTACTTTTAATATATGGATCTCTTGAGTGTTTTTTCTGTCTACTTTTTTCATCTCAATTTTAGATTGTTTTATTTTTGTCTCTGATATGCATGCTAATTTTTAATTGAATGCCATGAGATACTTTAGAAATTATTTAAGGTTCTGGATGGTGTTATATTCCTGCCTTAAAACTTATTTTCCCTTCTCCCAAATAGTTAGGATAGGAACAGATCACCTCAAACCACTCTGAGATTAGTATTACTTGAAACTGGGATTCAGTCTTTATTAGAGCTTGTTCATCTCCCTTTCACCCTTTCCTCCCATACGTAGCCCTTTGGGAGGCTACATGTTTATTAGGGACCCTCTTCCTGGTAGATCTTGTCATCCAACTTGTGTCGTCCCAGATCTGTTAGAATACTGAGTCATTTTAGCTTTTCAGCCTTTCCCCTAATTCTGTTCTGCTTTTCAACCTCTCAGCCATTGTTAAGGAATTAGTAAATTTCTTGTGTGGAAAACTGGCATACCTATTGGATTATCTTTCTATTTTTCCCTTACTTACAGAACTTTTTTCCCTTCAAGTCCTCTAAGCTTGGTAGCTCTGTGGTGGCTTCAAACACATATGCTTCTTAAAAATTTTATCTAGTTTTTCAAATTGTTCTCCTTGGGAATGTTAATCTGATACTATCTAGTTTTCCATAGCTAGAAGCAGAGGTCTTTTTCTCTTTTATTTTAACTCCTGTTATAACTGTCTCGCATTTACCTTCTGTCTTGGTGGAATTTTAAAACCCTGTGGTTGCAAATAGGAAATCTCTTCCTGTCTGTCACAAATTCTGGCATACAGGTGTCCAATAATCATAAAGGTTGCTATTTTTCATACGATTTAAAGCAAGTTCTGTAGTATGTCTATTCCTCTAGAAATAGATAAAGTGTCCTTCTATTAATATTTGGAATTGATGTGAGTCACAGCTGAAGTTTTTTAGAATTAGTAGTCATGCTTTATGGTTTGGTGCTATTTTATCAACCTTCTTAAAGAATGTTCATTAAAAATAGTCCCCCTTCCAATATAATTGAAAATATTTTTCATTGTACTATAGTCTCCTACTTATTAAGAGGTAATAATTGTTTTCTATTGAGCAACTGTTTTTCTTAAAATGGAACTACAGAATTTCGTATTTCCCTCTTTGAAGGGACCACCAGTAAAATCAGAATGAAATTAGTTGCCAAACAATAGCAAGTTTATAGGAAACTCTGACTGTATTTGTGGACCAGACTACCTCTGGTTTTGTTTTTTCTACTATTATTTTTGTCCTACTTTCTTCAGTTATGTTTAAGATTTCTGTTGAAAAATATAGAAATCATTTTGTTTGCTTGTTAATTTTGTTTCTTTGGTTCCTTTTTGGTTTTTAGTTAGCTACTTTAAAACCTTTAAAAATGCTGATAAGAGTAGTGTAAAAGTGATAAACTAAATAAAACGGAAATGTTTTTATTTCCCAAACCTCAATTGTAAATGCTCAAAAAATTAGATATTGCATTTTATATATTAAAACTAGGCAAGAAGAAAGCACTTTAAACAAAATACGTGCTGAATACGGAATTCTCTTTTACTTTTACATATGTTTTTCTGTAGAGTCACTCAGATTTTCACATATTAGGTGTTTGATGAATGATAAATGAATTAATTAATATTTCTTGAGTAATAATACATAAATTAATTGAGAGGGAAGTAAAATTAGACACACTAAACTCACTACTACTTTGGGACACAGAGACAAGAATGTATTTAATATACAGTAAATTAACATAATTTTCCTCGAACTGACCTGAAATACTTAGTTTTTCGGTACTGATACATGTAGGAATCTGAAGGGTCAAAAGTGTTTGCTCTATTTTAAAACAGGCAGATTCTATTGGACCATTTCCTCCAGAACGCAACTTTGTTCAAGATGACTCTAAAAGCCCTCTTGTTCTCAGGTCATGCATTAGAGTGGAACAAACATATCTGTGCTCACACAGATCTGGATTTTAGTGCTTAAAAAATATTTCCGTGACTTTGAAAACTTATTTAACTTCTCTGAGCTTCAGTTCCTTCAATGTCAAATAAACTCCTAATTTTAATTCTTAGAAGCTAGATGTATCAGTGGGCAAAGAGTTTACAAGGGGAGGGCAAGAATGAGGAGGATATCATGATGTTTGATTTTTAATAATGTGCAGCTATCTGCAGTTGGTGAAAGACGTGGGCAGCAGAGCTGTGGCTCCATACACAAGGGAGGGGAATGTTGGACTTGCAGGTGGCCAAAGTGAAGACTGACCCCGGTCAGAAACAGAGGAGAGGAAGTAGGAGTTTCTGAAGGTAGGAGAAGTCTTAGCGCACGTCCCTTCATTAACTGGCTGGCTGATGCAGAGAACCATGTAACCAGTCACTCCTGTCTTTTAATTAATTAATTAATTTTTACTCTTCTTAGATAGAATGCATAAATTTTATACTATTTGTTGATTTCAACAACTGTCTACACCCATGCATCACTGCCCAAAATACAACATATAATGAAAGTCCCTTCCTAACCCTTTCCAGTCATCAACCCTACCTCCTCAGTTAAATATTTCCTTATATCTAGCACCAGGTTGGTTTTGCATGCGCTTGAATGTCACATAAATGGAATCATACATTAATTTCTTGTTGTGCCTGGCTTCTTAAATTCAGCATGAGGCTCTATGATTCATGCATGTTATGCCTATTTCAGTAGCTAATTCCTTTTCATTAGTGAGCAGTATTAATATGACACACACTTTATTCGTCTCTGTGTTGGGGGACATTTACCATTTTACTGGTTATTGGCTATTTTAAATGACACTGCTATGAATATTCTTACACACGTCTTTTGTGGACATACATTTTCATCTATCTGGAGTAAATATTTTAAACTCTACCTCTGTCCATACAGAAAAATGAATTCAAAATGCATCATAACAAACTTCAAAGTCAGAACCAAAAAGTTTCTAGATAAAAACAGTAGAGAATATCTTTTACTAGCTTGGGGTTGGCAATATCATGTTAGGACATTAAAAGAAAAAAAAACTCTAGACATTAAAATATATAAATTTGCTATCATTAAAATAAAACTTTCAGTATGGTGCATAATCATTTATAAAAATATTGAATCACTGTGCTAGAGAGCTGAAACGAATATAATATTATAAGCCAACTACACTTCAATTTAAAAAAATAAATAAAACTTCTGATTTTCAAAAATTACTGCTAAGAAAATTAATAGGATGACACAAACTGAAGAACTATATGTGTGTGTATGTATATGTGTGTGTGAAGTACTCCTATAATTTGGCCATAAAAAAGTAATGAAAATGGGCAGAAGTTTGAATAAACACTACACAGAGAAGATAAATGAATGGCCAATGAGTACATGAAAAGGTGTTAAACATCACTGAGTCATCAGGGAAATGCCAATTGATACTACAATAAAATGCCTTTTGCCATACACTGGAAGAGCTAAAATTTAAAAAGATATCAATACTAAACATCCTCACACTGGTGAGGATGTGGAACTGACAGAAATATGTACAAACACCTTTTGGGAGAATGCTTGGCTGACTCCTAAAAAGTTAACAATACATCTATGACCCAGTCATTCTCAAACACTTTTAAAAAATAATAACTAACATTAATTGAATATTTGCTAACTGTGAGACAACGATCAAATTATATTTTGTGTGTATTACTCCATTTTATCTTCCCAATAATATTTTCAGAAAAGACTAATTGTATTCCCATTTCGTAGCTGTTTAATGACTTGGGTGATTCAAATGCTTGGCTAAGATCATTGTGACTAAGACATTAAAATATTTATAGTTTTCCTGGGAAGATAAAAACACCCAGGATTTAGTCAAATTCTGGGGTTTGGGACCCCAGTTATGAATCTCTTTTACTAAAACAAGCTGTTTGACCTCTCAAAATCTCACTGTCACACCTGGGAAGTGGGCAGAGCCGTGACTTTATGGTTGGTTAGCAAGAGTAAACGGGACAGCACACTTGAAGGGATAAGCAGCGAACTTCTACGTAGAATTAAAACGTGTATTTCTTTCCTTTTCCCCTTCTCCTTAAACATATTCTAGTGCTTGGATATTTTCATTCTGAGATATCAGACTCAAGTACCTGCAGTTTTGAGAAAATGTGAATTTTCAATATACTGCTGCAAAACTAGTACCCAGTTTTCTTCAGAAGTGCTAGCTTGAGAAAATGCAGGGTCTTATTCATATGCGGGGGCTCTACGGTTCACTGAACCTTTGAATTTATGTTCCAGGTTCTGTGCTCTCTGATGTGCCACCAGATTATAGAAGGCAGTGCAGCCTGCAAGAAAGGCCTTATCTGCCTTGTTACAATGATAAAGGGAATTTCAGCCACAAATCTTTCTGTGGTGAGAAAGAAAAACCTCCTGGCTAAACGAAATCTTTACTGAGGTGCAACCATCAAGGACCTCCTACACGTTATTGATATTGCCTGTTCTTCTAGTAATAAGTCTATGAAAGGATGAGCTCATTTTCTTGCCCAGTGTCGAGCAGAACTCGCTTCCTGATAGTTAGACCTCCATGATCCCCTCTTACAGCTCTAATGCAGGGGCCTACTGACCACCAAAGGCACTGTCAGAATCTGTTGGTTTCAGAAGGGACTGGGGCATCCATCTGAGCTGACAGCTTGGGCTGAAACAGAGGAAGGAGGAGGTAAATACCATGCATTTACCCCTCACTCTATTCTTATCACTACACTAAGCACTTGCAGTCCTTTCTAATTGAAACACCATTATACACCTATGGATTGGCATTAGTGTGTCTATTTATAATAGGGAAGATCAAATCTGACTCCATATTGGATCTCTTTCTTTTCCTTTAACCTTTGTATTCTGTTGCTTTTGTTACAAGTTAAGAATATTGCCTATAGCCTGAAATATACAGGACAGCTCACTCTCAAGGCTCTGACCTTTAAAGGTATGACAATTTTCCATTCACAAAGAGATAAAAAGTTGCAGAACGGAGAATAACACTTGTCTTGTTGGCAGATTACAGGAACATTGTGACCTGACCTATGTGGACAGCTGTGAGAACAAAGGATTCCAACACCAGGAAGTCTGCAACAATCAACCACACCCCCTCCCCTTTTAGTATAAAAGAAGCCAGAATTCTAACTCCGGTGAGATGATTCTTTGGGACACTAGTCCACCATCTTCTCAGTCTGCTGGCTTTTCGAATAAAGTTGCTATTCCTTGCCCCAACAACTCGTCTCTTAATTTACTGGCCTGTTGAGCGGCAAGAAGTACAAGCTTGGACTCAGTAACATATTTTAAAGATAAGGATATTGCCCAGGTTCACGCAGCTAGTAACTGATAAACCAGGATTTTAACCTTATGTCTTATTGCAAAGCATTTATAATTTGGCCACCAAACAAATTAGTCTGGTGACAATGATTTGGTGGTGTTGGTGTTGAAAGGCTGATGGTGATGCTATGATGACAGTGATTACTGTGGTGGTGAGATGAAGTGCATGAGCAGTACTTCCCGAGTAGAATTACAATTTAGGACAGAATAGTTATAATATATTCAGTGAATAAACAGTTCTAAGCACCTGCAAACTATGGATACTAAGTTAACTAACCCACTTTTCCTATCTTCAACTAGTTTATGGTCCTCTTATGGAGAGAACAAATATACTTAGGCAACTAAATACTTTTAAAAGTGTTAGTGTTGGGCTTCCCTGGTGGTGCAGTGGTTAAGAATCCGTCTGCCAATGCAGGGGACACGGGTTCAAGTCCTGGTACAGGAAGATCCCACATGCCGCAGAGCAACTAAGCCCGTGCACCACAACTACTGAGCCTGTGCTCTAGAGCTCATGAACCACAACTACTGAGCCCGCATGCCACAACTACTGAAGCCCACATGCCTAGAGCCTGTGCTCCGCAACAGGAGAAGCCACCGCAATAAGAAGCCCACGCACCACAATCAAGAGTCCCTGCTCGCCGCAACTAGAGAAAACCCACGGCAGCAACGAAGACCCAACATGGCCCCCAAAAAGTATTAGTGTTCAGTGCTATATAAGTAATTCAATTCAATGAATAAATATTTTGTCTGACTTTCCTGGCCTGTGCATGATGCTGGGTGCTTAGAAAGCAGAAAAGAGGTGCTTGTGACACAGTGGGAAAAAAAGAGTGGAGGGAAGGGCAATGTGCTGGAAAAGGGAGAGCAACCAACCATGTGAGCAGCACAGCCCCAGGGAGAGTTCATACGGGAGGCTGCAGAGGGAAAGGACTTTATTTGCCAGAAAAAAACAGCATGAAAACATGTAAAAGCACCCCAGATCAAAAAAATGACAGGTAAAAAGATAAGGAAACATGAAATAGCGTGACATGTTTCAGTAATGTCTAAAAAACTCAGTGTGCTGGCCCCAGGCATAAGGGAAAAGGAGAGAAAGTTAAGTCTTGAAAGCTAACCACGGTCCATGCCACAAGGGCCTCTTCTGCCATGTTCCTGAGGTTGAACTTAAGGGACCATTGTCAGGTCATTGCAGGATTTTAAGAACAAGGTAGATATGGGAAGATTCATTATGTCACTTGCCAAGAACATGCCTGCTATTATGCTTCTTCCACATACTGCCATGGGAGAACTCCTAGCTAGGGGAGAGACCAAACTATTGATGTCAGTATATCCCATGTCTAACAGGCCTGGCAGAAAATATGCACAGTCACTCATTTAGTCATTCAAAAAACAAATTATATACATATATATATATATATATATATATATATACATAAATGTATATAATTATGTGTTTACTATGTAGTAAATTAGTATGTGTTTAACTTTTTGGAGTTATGTTCCAAATCAGGGAGACAAATGCAAGCACAAAATAGTTTACCTCTTTTAAATGCCCAGACATTATCCTCATGGATAGGCCTTGTTTTATATTGTCTCTTCATTTGGAATTTAAAAAATATAACCCAGTGTGTGAAACATTTGAAAACGTAGATTTTGATGTGAAACATGCCTCATTTGAATCCTAGGCCCAAAATGACTCAACTAAATCACGACCTAGAGCTTTAACTCAACCTCTCTAAACCTAAGTTTCCTCATTTTCAAAACACAGATTAAAATGGTACATAATTGTGAGGATGTAGAAAATAATGTACTTAAAGCATTGAGCCCATACAGGATAAATCCAAGGAGAAACATGTCAAGACACATATTAATCAAACTATCAAAAATTAAATACAAAGAAAAAATATTAAAAGCAGCAACAGAAAAACAACAAATAACATACAAAGGAATCCCCATAAGGTTAACAGCTGATCTTTCAGCAGAAAATCTGCAAGGCAGAAGGGAGTAGCAGGACATATTTAAAGTGATGAAAGGGAAAAACCTGCAGCCATGATTACTCTACCCAGCAAGGATCTCATTCAGATTCGACAGAGAAAGAAAAACCTTTACAGACAAGCAAAAACTAAGAGAATTCAGCACCACCAAACCAGCTTTACAACAAATGCTAAAGGAACTTCTCTACGCAGGAAATACAAGAGAAGGAAAAGACCTACAATAACAAACCCAAAACAATTAAGAAAATGGTAATAGGAACATACATTTTGATAATTACCTTAAATGTAAATGGATTAAATGCTCCAACCAAAAAGACATACACTGGGTGAATGGATTAGAAAACAAGACCCATATATATGCTGTCTATAAGAGACCGACTTCAGACCTAGGGACACACACAGACTGAAAGTGAGGGGATGGAAAAAGATATTCCATGCAAATGGAAATCAAAAGAAAGCTGGGGGCTTCCCTGGTGGTGCAGTGGTTGAGACTCCGCCTGCCGATGCAGGGGACGCGGGTTCGTGCCCCGGTCCGGGAAGATCCCACATGCCGTAGAGCGGCTGGGCCCGTGAGCCATGGCCACTGAGCCTGCGCGTCCGGAGTCTGTGCTCCGCAATGGGTGAGGCCAAAACAGTGAGAGGCCCGCATACAGCAAAAAAAAACAAAGCTGGAGTAGCAATTCTCATATCAGACAAAATAGACTTTAAAATAAAGACTACAACAAGAGACAAACAAAGACACTACATAATGATCAAGGGACAAGAAGAAGATATAACAATTGTAAATATTTATGCACCCAACATAAGAGCACCTCAATACATAAGGCAAATGCTAACAGCCATAAAAGGGGAAATTTACAGTAACACAATCATAGTAGGGGACTTTAACACCCCACTTTCACCAATGGACAGATCATCCAAAATGAAAATAAATAAGGAAACACAAGCTTTAAATGATACATTAAACAAGATGGACTTAATTGATATTTATAGGACATTCAATCCAAAAGCAACAGAAAACACTTTCTTCTTAAGTGCTCATGGAACATTCTCCAGGATAGATCATATCTTGGGTCAGAAATCAAGCCTCAGTAAATTTAAGAAAATTGAAATCATATCAAGTATCTTTTCCGACCACAACGCTATGAGACTAATTTGCAATTACAGGAAAAAAAATCGGTAAAAAATACAAACACATGGAGGCTAAACAATACACTACTAAACAACCTAACCTTAAACCTAAAGCAACTAGAGAAAGGAGAACAAAAAACCCCCAAAGTTAGCATAGGAAAGAAATCATAAAGATCAGATCAGAAATAAATGAAAAATGAAGGAAATAATAGTAAAGATCAAAAAAACGAAAAGCTGGTTCTTTGAGAAGATAAACAAAATAGATAAACCAAAATCCTCAACAAACTACTAGCAAACAGAATCCACAGCACATTAAAAGGATCATACACTATGATCAAGTGGGATTTATCCCAGGAATGCAAAGATTCTTCAATACGTGCAAATCAATCAATGCGATACACCATATTAACAAATTAACGAATAAAAACCATAAGATCATCTTAATAGATGCAGAAAAAGCTTTTGGCAAAATTCAACACCCATTTATGATAACCCCCCGCCCAGAAAGTAGGCATAGAGGGAACTTACCTCAACATAATAAATGCCATACATGACAAACCCACAGCCAACATAGCTCTCGATGGTGAAAAACTGAAAGCATTTCCAGTAAGATCAGAAACAAGACAAGGTTGCCTGCTCTCACCACTATTATTCAACATAGTTTTGGAAGTTTTAGCCACAGCAATCAAAGAAAAAGAAATAAAAGGAATCCAAATCGGAAAAGCAGCAGTAAAGCTGTCACTGTTTGCAGATGACATGATACTATACATAGAGAATCCTAAAGATGCTACCAGAAAGCTACTAGAGCTAATCAATGAATTTGGTAAAGTTGCAGGATACTAAATTAATGTGCAGAAATCTCTTGCATTCCTATACACTAATGATGAAAAATCTGAAAGAGAAATTAAGGAAACACTCCCATTTACCACCGCAACAAAAAGAATACAATACCTAGGAATAAACCTACCTAAGGAGACAAAAGACCTGTATGTAGAAAACTATAAGACACTGATGTAAGAAACTAAAGACGATACAAACAGATGGAGAGATATACCATGTTCTTGGATTGAAAGAATCAACACTGGAAAAATGACTCTACTACCCAAAGCAATCTACAGATTCATTGCAATCCCTATCAAACTACCAATGGCATTTTTCACAGAACTAGAGCAAAAAATTTCACAATTTGTATGGAGACATAAAAGAACCCAAAGAGCCAAAGCAACCTTGAGGAAGAAAAATGGAACTGGAGGAATCAGGCTCCTGGACTTCAGACTACACTACAAAGCTACAGTAACGGAAGCAATCTATGTGTCCACTGACAGATGAATGGATTAAGAAGATATGGCACATATATACAATGGAATATTACTAAGCCATAAAAAGAAACGAAATTGAGTTATTTGTAGTGAGATGGATGGACCTAGAGACTGTCATACAGAGTGAAGTAAGTCAGAAAGACAAAAATAGATACCATATGCTAACACATATATATGGAATCTAAAGAAAAAAAATGGTTCTGAGGAACCTAGTGGCAGGACAGGAATAAAGAAGCAGACGTAGAGAAAGGACTTGACGACACGGGCAGTGGGAAGGGTAAGCTGGGACAAAGTGAGAGAGTGGCATGGACACATATACACTACCAAATGTAAAATAGATAGCTAGTGGGAAGCAGCCACATAGCACAGGGAGATCAGCTGGGTGCTTTGTGACCACCTAGAGGGGTGGGATAGGGATGGTGGGAGGGAGACGCAAGAGGGAGGAGATATGCGGATATATGTATATGTACAGCTGATTCACTTTGTTATAAAGCAGAAACTAACACCATTGTAAAGCAATTATACTCCAATAAAGATGTTAAAAAAATAAAAATAAAGCATTGAGTACCTATCAGGCACACAGTAAATAATCATAATGTTAGCCATTATCATTACTTGCTTGCTAGCTAGACTACTGACACCTTATTCTAATTGTTCTTATCCCTAGTATATTTCCCTACATTTTAAGTCTGTAGCTTGCTTGCAATTATCCTTCCAAAATATCTGCAATAATGGTATTTCCTGCTCTCAAAACTTCAGTGGTTGTCCTTTACCTATAGATCAAACACAATCCAAACCTCAATCTTTTTAATTGTTATGCATTTTACGCTGTGTTTTAAAATGAACAAATATTGTTACATAAATCCATGCCAAGTTTCCGGAACCCACCATTTTGTTTAAGTTGTTCTTTCTGCTTACAAGTTTCCCCATTTTGTATCTGCTTCTTGAAATCCTGTTCTAGTATTTTTCATGTCCTCCCGTCTCCAACTAAATGCACCTCTCTTCTCCTAAATTACCATAGCGTTGTATACATTTATGCTCCCCCAATGATATTTGCTATGTATATATTCTTGGATTATTGCTTTCCTGAGTTTGTTATTTGAATTAACAATGATTATGCATATGATTTGTGAATATCTACAATAGGCCACACTTCTTGCAAAGTTTATAACCTACAATATCTCTAACTTTCACACACCTCCCTGAGATAAGTATTATGGGATCCATTTACTTAAGTTGACCATGAGGTTCAGGGATTTTAGGTAACATGCTAAGATCACACAGTAAGGGAAAAAAGCAGTTTTCAAGCCCATGCCTTACTTTAAAGCTCATTCCATTCTACCAACTTGTTTTAAATGTACCTTCTTCGGCTAGATTATAGATTCTCTGAAATCAGGAGAAGTATTTTATTCCACTCTGCGTATCCTCTAAGCCCTAGCCTTGAGTCTATTTTTCGACATGGAGCTAGCTACTGTGCCACGCATTTGTACATGTTATTTCAAACACTGCTGTCAACAACTCTCTAAGACAGATATTATTATCATTGCTAGTTGAACTCACATATGGAGACTGAGACAAAGATGGTTACAGTGACTGGGTAACCTGTTGTAGATGACACAGAAAGTAAGTGGCAAAGGCTGGATTTGAAGAAAAACAGGAAACTTAGTGAGAACCCGGTGTGTGCTGGGCACTAGCTTAGGCAGGTAGATGCTGAGAAGCCATCCCAGACCCTGACGGCAAAGCTCTTGGATCTAGGAACACAGGACGTGTGTGAGGAGAGCCATGAAAGATGATTTTAAAGACTAAAAGAAGCGCTTCAGCTCCAACCAGCAAATCCCGTCTTAGTGAGGGCTGCATCAGATTAGGCCCATACATTTTGACAGTTCCACTCAATTTTATCCACTTTTCTCTTGAAGTTTGAAATGTATAAGATTCCATAGGGGATGTTATGAAAAATGTCTATTTTTACATTTAATTTGCACTTATCAAGCTGAGAATTTTTAGGAGACCCAACTTTGCCTCACGGAAAATCCTCTTTAAGTCGTTTTAGGCCTTTTATTCTTAGGAACCATCTGGTAAGAAACCTGGGTTCTTAGTTGGAAACTTTTCATTTATCCTGTTTCTTTTATTTATGTCATCTTTCTTCCTTTTCTTCCTTTCTGTTCTATGACTCCAGATAAACTTACTTCCTTTCCTCACTTCCTTCATCTATCTAGCAATGACTTTCCCCTCTTTACTGGCAGATATGAATATATTTATGAATACTACCAGAGAATTAATTAGTGTTAGAAGGATGCTCTACTAAGAAAAACTATGGACTTTGGAGACAAACAGACTGCGATTCAAATGTCAACTCCACCACTTTATAGAAATTTAGCCTTAAGTAAACTCTATAACATGCTCTGACATAACCTATTAACCTATAGAACGGGAATACTAGAATTTATGTTTAGAGTAGTATCTTATAAAGAGTGAAGATATCAATATAGTGACGAACTATGGTGTCAGGTACAAGGGACAATCAGTAAATGAAAGATGTTCTTATCTTTATTATTTAATTGCTATCACCATGCTATTTATAGAATTCATGGAACTGCTAGATGGTACCATGTATTTCTGGACAAGGAATACAATTCAAAGCTACTGTTATTGGTGCTCTGAGTGCCATGTAGGGAAGATGCCTTCATACACAAATATATGTCTTGCTGGTCTGTAGTGTTTGTCTCTCAATGTTCTTCCAGGATAATGGACCAGGAATTAAGGGAATCAATCTTTCTGTCTCTTAGACTACATACAATAGCTGCCCAAGGATGTCTCTTGCTTTTTTTTTTTTTTTTTGCGGTACACGGGCCTCTCACTGTTGTGGCCTTTCCCGTTGCGGAGCACAGGCTCCGGACGCGCAGGCTCAGCGGCCATGGCTCACGGGTCCAACCACTACGCGGCATGTGGGATCTTCCCGGACTGGGGCACGAACCTGTGTCCCCTGCATCAGCAGGCGGACTCTCAACCGCTGTGCCACCAGGGAAGCCCTGTCTCTTGCTTTATAATTTATCAGGTAGCACTTATCAGATGACCACAGAATAATTCACTTTCTGAATAGCTCCTTGCTTACATCCTCTAGTCTAAATATAATGTGAGGTATTTTATTTAATTTAAAAAGGTACAGTAACTTTAATTAATCTGCTTTCTTGTTTGTAGGTATTTGGAAAGTAGACTAATT
Source organism: Neophocaena asiaeorientalis asiaeorientalis (assembly GCF_003031525.2). Classification (NCBI taxonomy): domain Eukaryota; kingdom Metazoa; phylum Chordata; class Mammalia; order Artiodactyla; family Phocoenidae; genus Neophocaena; species Neophocaena asiaeorientalis. The sequence continues at coordinate 17,943,040 of NW_020172779.1, forward strand.
GGATGCCAGCACTTTGCTGAGCTCCTGCCGAGCTCCTGTCGAGCTCCTACTCCTTCCCTTGGCCTCCTGGAAGCCACTTTTCCTTCTACAGGACCTGTCAATGTCTCTCCACCATGTAATGGAAAGCTGGATTTAGTTCCTTCTTATGTCTTGCAAATTCTTCCCCTCAGACTTTGGAGGATGTCCAATAGAGTCTTCCTCTGTTTAAACTTTTCCTGATTTCATGGCAACAAACCTATTTCTCTCTGCCAGTGACACAGAGGCACATTTCCTCCTAAAAATATAAAGGAAAACATAATTTTCTACCATTAAAATTATTTTCTAGTAGAAACAATTAATTTACCCTAATAAGTTTCCTTGCAGTCTGCATAGAAGATCCATATCCTTCCTATTAAACTGACTGACCTTATTGCTCACAAAATTAGAACCCTGACTAATGGCATGTTCCTTCCTGCTCTCAGTCATCTGGTATTAATGGTGCTGTGTCCAAACAGTTTGTTTTTAAATCTCACATAACTTATCAGCCCCTGATAGCAGCAGTGACAGTTTCAGCTTATCCTGCTACATCTACATAATTCAATAAGGCAACATTTATTAAACATTCACTATGTGCCAAACCCTGTGCTTTCAGGAGAAATAAAGCACTGTGTCAAACAACTAAACACCTCAAGTACTGCGAGGACACCGCATGCCATGGTCCCTGGAGTTTTTAAAAGGAAAAAAAAAGTATACTAAAGGTTTTAATAAAGAAGCATTCTATTCATCTAAGGAAGGTCATAAAAGCTTCACAGTTAGTTGGTGCAGTCAAGTCTCAAAGACTAAGGAATTTTCTAGGTGGGAAAGGGAGTCAGGTAGAATAGTAGAACAGACTTAGCAATGATAATCAAATACATAAAGACAAAGAGGGAGGAAATATTATCATATATTCCAGAAGTGCTACGGATTACAGTAACCAAAGGACAGGGCTGGGGGAAGAGATGGGAATGCACAAGTTAGGCCAGGGCCAGATATGAGGATCTATTAGGTCAAATTTTGGACTTTAGATCTTATTCTGTTGATACACCCATCAAAGTACCTCAAGCTTGGGACTGACACGGTTAGATTTGCTTTTAGAAAACCTCACTTATCCACATAATACAGGACAAAGTAGAGGAAGAGAGACCACGTGGAAGATTCCATGATAGCTCAGGCTGGAAATGTAAGAGCCTAACTCAGGGAGGTGATGAACATTCACAAATAACGATAGATACTTTGGAAGCAGATACATGGGTTTCAATTATCGCTCACCTCATTAAAAACGTGTGCCTTAGCTGGACCTCATCTTGTCTCCAAGCCTCATCTATAAAGTGTGGATAGTGGTATTACTCACCTAAGAAAAATGTTGAGACCCAAGTGATGTAATTCATTCATCACAGTGTCTGGTTCACTGTAAATGTTCAATAAAATTGTTATTTGTGTTAACATTATTGCTATTGAGATATCTGCATTGATAATAGGAAACAAGAGACATTTACTAGATCTACTCAAGATGTACAAGTGAGAAAGAGAGAGAGATTTGAACAACACCAGGCTTCATTGGTAAGATAACAACATTAACAGCTATTGCTTATGGACAACCATTGATCTGACCACTTCATATATAACTGCTTGTTTAGTTTTCACAACTCTAAGACAGGAAATATTACTGTCATCATTTTACAGATGAGGAAATGAAGGCACAGAAAGATAAACTAACCTGTCCAGGAATGTACAGTGAGAAAGTGGCATTGTTTGAAACAAATCCAAGCAATCTGTTTCTGGAATCCTTATATTTTACTGTCTGTCTGAGAGCTTGCTGGGGATTCTTGGAGGTAACCGTTCGTTACAGACAGCAATTGTTCACGTATGGCCAATTAAAGTTTGTCAGTGAGGAAGATTGTACTTGCCTTACTGTGTCCATGGGAAGCTGACGACTATTAGTCTCCGAGCATGGCGAGCCTAATCTATAAGTAGTATAGACTGTATTTCTGTCATGTTCCCTTGCAATTACTGCATATGGGTGATGGGATGAGTGAGGCTGGATGGGAGCCTGGAGGCATCGGTCCCCTTCATATCAGCTCTCTGCCCCATCAGTTTCATATACAGCACTCAAAACCCAGAGCAACTATGACATACTCAGCTCTATATCTCCTAGGTTTTATCACTATTTTCTAGCACATGGTAAGATGACTCATTCCTACATGCTCAACTGAACAAAGGTGAATTGAAAAACACTGAAGAAAGAAAAGCATATCAATTACTTAAAGGAAAAAGACAAATATTTCATTAGATGCCTTGATCAATAAAAAGCCAGTGATTTCCTAGCCCAAATGTCATTCCATCCTTTTTTATTAGGTAGATATCCCATAGAGGAATTCTTTATACCAATTTGTGAACATAGCAAAGGCCATTTCATATAATCCTCATTAAAACTCATTGAAAAATATTTTATTACCCTACTAATCACAGAAAATCAGAGACCAGTGCAACTCAGAACTCTAGATGGGCTTTCCAAAAGTATAACAACAACAGTTAACGTCGCTATTTATTGAGACTCTAGCGTACACCAAGTATTACCACATTTCCCTTAAACGCAAACAATTCTGTCTGTACATATTGTTATCTGTTACCTGGTCTTTCCCTGACATTATATTCTAAGGAGGGTTCTGCCTGGTAAGACTGACTCTTGGACTTCTGAGAGGGAAAGTCAGGAGGAATGCTAGAGTGCCAGAAGGCAAAAAGAGGCATGAGGATGTCACACTTTTGAGGTGAGAGCAGTAGGTATTAAAAAAAAGGTTTTAAGAAATCCTGAGGGGACACTGGATTCCCTTCATGGAGTTTGAAACATACACACACGCACACACACACATATATGTATGTGTATGTGTATGTGTATATGTGTGTGTATATATAGTAAAGGAACTGAAGAACCCAGGTTATTGAGAATTTACCTTTGTTTGCACAGGTTATGTTTTATCCACCAGAATACCTCCCTGGGAGGAACCACATGGTGACGGCTAAGCATTCCCCTTTAGTCACCTCTGTTCTTCACAGCGACCATGCATGGAAGGCAGATATCTGTGCCACATTTTATATTGGAGGGCACTGAGGTTCAGAGAGATCAAAAATTTTCACCTGAGGCCATATTGGTAACCACTCATGGTCCCGGTCAGAACCCAGATCTCCTCTTTCCAATGTCCAGCCTCTGTCTGCTGGAGACTCACTCTCCGGTCTGTTCTTTTAATGACCTAAGGCATCTCTGTGTCCATGCCCACAGGAGCTTCAAATAAAACCAGCAATAGCTTGAGCTACTATGCACAAATTCTCACTTTCTCCTACCTCTTTTGAACTTGATCCTACACTGGCTTCACGTAGTCCCTAACATATTTAGATTTATAACCCAGTAAGCTCTCATTTGGTTATCATTTGGGCTCAGTAAGCTGCTTTCACACAGGCTTTGACAAGAGAAGGATGAGTAACCCCACTGCTCTGCCCTGCGGAAGACCCTGGCATACCACCCAGTCTTCAGAGCTTTCTCCTCCAGGGAGCAGGGAGAGATATCCAATCTCTTAAGTATTCATTTTATGTATGAAATACTTTTGTATTTTACCATGACATGTTAATTTAGTACTGCAAGTCCCCTGTCTCTCTCACTTCATTGAAATAGTCACTATCATCAGTCTCTTGTAGTACGACACTATTCATTTTGTAATCTGCTTTCACATACATTAGTTGTTCTAAGAGTCACCAACATCTTATGAGACATAGGGTCAAAGCAAATTTGGAAAATGAAGGGAAAAAAGCTAATCATAAGCAGCTACCCTAACACAACAGTGATGGTAACGAGGAATCCCTAATTTTTTTTATTCATGTGCATTTATTCTATTGACTTATTTTTATTTAACATTATGTAATGGACTTTCTTCTTGGTACTATATAAAACTTAAATTTAATTATGATTCTAGTTTTAATAAAAGCTATAATTTCCCAACCAACTATATTCACTGCACTAGGTGCTTTACACACACTATCAATTCATTCTTAACTTAATAAATACTATTAAACAGGTAATGTTTTATAAATCAGAAAATTAAGCTTCAGAGAGACTGAATAACTTGTTCAAGATAACTTGATAATTTTGTGCTGTTAAAAAAAATTCTTCTCAATGTTAATTTTCATATGCACTTCATTTTTGCTACTACATGTAACACTGAAATAATCTTTATATAGTGTGTTCTTTCTTTTTTCTTCCTTTGTATTAATTCTTTAGGTCCATTTCCAAAAATCAATACTACCAGATCAATATATATATACTTTTTAAGTCTACTGACATAGGCTGAAGAATAAAATGCTCCAAAGTAAGCAGCAATAATTTACACTTACAGCAGCCATTCATTTCATGGAACCATTTGCTAGATTAGTTTGAAACATGCTACCCATTGTTTTTCTAATTTTCATTCCTTTGAGCACATTTTTTTTATGTGCAACTGAGAAGTTACATTTTTTCTTGTCTGCATTAATCCTTTACCACTTGCCTACTTATAGACAATTTGTAATTATATTTACAGTCTAAGAGTTGTGCATGCACGTGTGTGTGTGCATACATGAGAGAGAAAAGTCTGACAATCCCCTTCAGAGGATGCATCTACTGCTCAGCATCCATCCCCCCATCTCCTGGCCACAGCACCTGATTTGCCTTTAGGAACCGTGATCCTTCCACACTAGGTCCATGTGGTGTGGATGCCACCAGTATCCTCCTAGCAACAGTAATGGGGTAAGACCCGTGAACCATAGTCAAGATTGGGGCGATGGAAGACGTGCCCAGATATTTTGATGGAACTATTGGGAATTAAGTTCTCTGTAACACCTAAACCAGTAAACACAGTCTCAAAGTTCACGGTACCATGTTTTCTTCAAGGAAAGCTTTCCTGGGAATAAAGTCATCACTGAGGAGAGTAAAATAAAAACAGAGAAAGAGACAGCATTGGAAATCCCTGATTCTTCTAAGACTGAAACGAAGCTTAAATGTGATCCTTTTGGCCATGTGAGACTCTAATTTATGTCAGTTGAGTTGGAATCTGTCACTTGCTATCAAACACTACATCTATCTGTCAGCTTCCTGTGCATAGCCTCCACTGGTTCTGATAGTACCACTTGTCTAAACCAGGCTTCTCAATGGGTCCCACCTACTTCCGGACGCTCTTTCTATTTCCTTTGTCAAGGGTCTACACGTTGGTTATAAAGCCTGTCCTGAGCGTTCTCAGAAAAGAGTTCCCAGATGATGATAATCCCCATCCCTGCTGATGTCTTAAATTTCTTGCTTCATGTTGCCCTCCCTGGCACTCCACTTTTTTTGATCTGAGTCCTATGACTCTGCCTAGAAATTCTCCCAGATGATGCCTGAATGTCAGTATTCCAAGTTCTTTAAATCCACTTGCTGTGTATTACTGACCACCTTCCCCAGAGCCATGGCTGTAACCCAACTGCAGTCATGTCCTAAGTGTGGAATTCCACATCAATCGTCAGGACAGCATTTCACCTGTCACCATTAGCTTTAAACTCCCAAGTAGGCAGAAAGTACTCAAAAATATTTTTTTGACTGAATGATTGCATGGATTAATTTTAGTCATATTCTGTCATATTTCAACCATCCTAAAGAGGAAAACATCTTTTTATTTTATGTTTTACATTTGACACATTTACATTTGACACGTTCGACATTTGACACATGTGAATGTTATTAACATGTATTCTTCACCGCCTATGTTCATGGCTTGCATAGCTAAAGCTATTGCTGAACTTTAAACTTCCTAATAAACAAGATTCATATTATAAGGTCACAAGTGATCATGACAACCAGAAAATTGCAAACAAATAAATGATTCCATCCAATTATGGCCACAAGCAGGTGGAAAGCAAACAACTAAGAAACTGAAGTAAATATATTCTCCCTCAGGGCCATCCTTTAGACTGAACAGATGCTGGTTCTGGAGTAGAAACGTCTTTCTGACCAGGTCCTTCTGGGAATTAAACACGGTCTAGAATTAACCTAATATTGTCTCAGCCTTAATCACATTGCCCTCTCTTGATGTCATTCTCTGATTCTTTTAGGGAAGCTTAGATGTACTCAGGCACATGTAATTCCTTCTTAACCCTTTTATCTGCAGACTTTCATATCTCAAATTTTGTTAATTGACAGCAGGATTTTTTTTTACAAAATCAGGGGAAAATTTTTTATTTCCCTATTTCCTTCATTAACATTTCTGGTAAGCACCTTAAAAAGAAGACACTTTTCTGTCCATCCCCATCTCCCCTTCTCTCTTCCCTCCTGCTCAACTGCCAAGCTCTTTCCCCTCTGTATACTTGGCTCCAGACATAAGAGATTCACTTCTTGGTTGATCTTCTGGGGCCAAGTATTTCCTAATCATTTTCTTTCCAAATAGTTTGATTCGTATCTTAAAATGGTGGTGTCACAAGAATATATGATTTTAATCTAAAAACCTTCAAAGTCAAGCTCAATTTTTATGATTAATTTACTTACTAATCTCTAAATATCTCTTCATCTGGGAAAAAGGTTTTACAACAATACTTAAACTATACAACGTCATTTCCGTCCTTCACACTGAACACGAGCGCTGAGCAGCCAGAGGCCCTGTTGTCTTCTCTGCGTATCCGCTGCTCAAGATGTGCTTGCTCAGTCGTGACCAGTAAGACACACATTTGTTACTGCCGTTTCGTAAATAGAGGTGTTGCCGTGAATGATATGAGGACAGCAAGTCATTGAACAGGGCTTATGTAATTTCCCCTACTCTCTAATAGCACTGAGAATAGTTTACACATAAAATCTACATAATCCCTTTTATTTCCTTTATTGAAAAAAGGCTGTGCTCTTTTCAGCCTGCCTCAGTTCAAGGATACACACACTTACACGTATGTACACCTTCCCTGTAAGTATAATTATAGACTAATTAGAGTGTTATTTATGCCTGAAGATTATATACTAATTATATGTGAAGTTATTATGGGAAACCTGTCAAAGGCAATGTGAGCAACTGCTATAAAACTGTAAGTGGATGCTGTTGCATTTTATGATTATTTGTATCATATGAAATAGCAAGCTGCCAAATATCAAACCAGAAGGGTGTTGTGAATCTGTTATCCATGTCCTTTTAATAATGTTGAGCCTCGGCAATGCCAAAAGCACTGCTTGCTTTGGTTTCAAGGACGGCAGCCTTGGACACAGAGCTGAATTTAGAATTTGTGCCTATGATAGAGCAAGTACAAACCGCCATGAGATGTGTTACAGATGCTTATTTTGGAGTTTGGAGATAAATGGTGAACATGGAGCTAAGGGGTAATCATGAGTTACTGGGTAAAACCGTTAGTTTTCTAATTATCGTCATTATCATCATCATACAAGCAAATACATACACAATAAATAATAAAAGAGTAGAAGCAGTTTGTGCTTGTTCTGTGCCAAGCACTGTTACAACACTTTTACACGTTACCTCACCACATCCTCCCATCAGTTCTGTAAGGGTCATCTTGTGAGGCACAGTATTTTTGTTTTAGAGATGAGGGACCAAGAGACAGAGAGACTTTGAATCTTAGTCATACAATTATTAGGACAAAGACCAAGGACGCCAGTTGATCGTTGTTCTCCCTCAATTTCTTTCGCCTTGGCCTTAAACATATGCACAACAACGCACGTCTTTGTTTCCTTTCCTCCAGTCTCTGGAAGGGGAACTACTTCATCTGCCCAAATCCTGAACACCTCCATGGTCTGCTCCTTTGAGCCCTGCTCCCTTTTTCTTTCCTTTATATTCAACTGCCCTCCTCCTCTGCTGACATTCTCTTGGCTTACAAACATAAGATTTTACTCACTTTGAAAAACATCCTTTCATAACTGCCTCTCCATAAATCGACTAGCCTACCTCATTCCTATTCAACATCAACATTATACAAAAGGGGCCCCGTTCACTTTCTCCACTTTACCTGCTACTCACACATTAGTTTATGAGGCCATGGAAGCCCCCCACCCCGTAACATCTAATATCTCCATGGACAAATAACTAGTGGCTCCGTGTATCGTCCTCTGGCTCACTGTGTTTTAATGCAATCGTCTACGGCACACACACCTCTGTTTTTGAAAGGATCCACTCTCTTTTCCTATGGGTCGTATATGTCTCCTGATCTCCCTTCATTCCCTGAGCTACTGTGATTTGCCCTGCTAGATGTTACATTTTTTCACCATTTTATTCTCAGCCTCTAACATACTTTCTGGCAGATAGTAAGTGCCTGATAATAGTTGAATGAATGGAGAGTAGAGTGAAAATGCATTCCGAAGGTGAAAATTCGCTTTTATTTTCATTTTTCATGCTCTGAAATGATACTTGTTTACTGACTTTTGTCTTTTCTGTCTCTTGACAATAGAATGCATCCTCCATGAGGAGAGAAACTTGTGTGACGCATTCAATACTTTCAGCCTAGACATACAGCATAACCTGCCAGGCAGTGGGTGCTTAATAAATATGTGTTCGACTAATACATGAACGCATATATGTACCTTGCTGAAAGTGAACACCAACCAAAACCAACAAAAAGCAGTGTATAAAGATGAGGAAGCCGTTAAGGAACAGTGGGAAGAACAAAGAGACAGAGGAAGAAAGAGGACAAAGCGGTATACTCTGGCGAGGAGCTACATTTGTCTGACTATATGTGTTAGTCTGCAGATGTGTGTTTGTAATGTAGAACCACTCGTGTTAGACCGTGTGTAAGACGATCATGTGTCAGACTGTATCTGGGTGTTTGTATCTGTGTTAAGGTATAAAAATTAATGCTAGTTAGTTTCTGCTATCAAGGTACAGGGAATGGAAGTACTATGCTTTCGCATCTACCATGGGCAAGTAACAATAGAAGGGGACAAGCATAAATGTCTGCTTGCATTTCATATCGGTATTTTAAGTTTGTAATCATGTGGAGGAATCAAACCTTTAAACACGTTTTGTTTCTTATGGGGGCTGATAGAAATAGCTCAGTAAGTCACAGTTTCATAAACTTTCAGTGCTTGATGCGGTCTTAGGGGTCATCCACAGAGTTTTAACAACTAAAGGAGCTGGTAAAATCGATGTGGATCATTATCAGCAGTAGCTGCTCCAGCCTATTCAATTCCTGTTACATGAAGATGATGATGGAAGAGAGAAAAAGAAGCTTCCACTGTTCCATTTGATGCAATGGACCGTAATGGAGCAGTGCTAGAACATCCAGGTCTTTGCTACTACCATAAATACATGTCAGTGATGATGCCTCTTAGATTCTAAGAAAGACAGTAAAAGGGCAGGAGGTAAGTCAGCCAGGAAGGATAGGTTTGCTCAGATATCTTTTTAACCTTGTTTGGCAACAGGCATTTAAATGTTAACAGCCCCTCATGTGGACCACCCTCCTGTGCAGACCCTCCTGCCAGACTGTCACCTGGATTAGAACATGAGTGGACACAGAGCTTAGTAGTCATAACCTTGAGCTTTGGCATAAGTTCCTGGATTCAAATATTGCCTCTGCTACTTACTAGCTGTGTGACCAGTGACAAACTACCCAGATTCTCTCTGACCTACTTTCCTGGGGATAAAAAGCATTTGTAATTCACAGGGCTGTTGCAAGGATACACTAGCACTATGATTTTGGAGAAACAGATGAGATAAATGCGTAGAACACACTGCTTGGCACATAGTAAAATACTTCAGTATTTTTTAAATTATTTATACAATTGTTTACATCCATTACATTATTTGATACTTATAATTTATGTTGGAGAGCATCATTTTTTTTTTCATTGTGTGGATGAGAAAACTGTGGTTCAAGGGACTGAATTGCTTCCTAATAGCTATTCAGGGTCCATGCTATCTCTTTGCTTTTAAACAGTTGGACTAAACTTGAACAATGGTCCAATATCCAAGATCCACACAAGCCCAGTGTTCTTAATGCTTCCCTTCTCACAGAGGCATCTCCCTCTGAGGCTTTTCCCCTCTATTTGGATACCTCCCTTTTGGGAAGTGCTCAGTGCTTCAGATTCTGCTGACTTCGGCTTAGATTCTCTGCTTCAAACCTGTCTGTGTCTCCCTAAACTGGCTCTTCAGGTTTGACACTCTAGACAGTCTTTGTGATCACTATGCTTAACTCTCCTCAGAAAGGGAACTTCCATCACCCTTTGCTCCATGCCCTTAAGCTCCTCCCCAGCTCCACAACAATTCCTGGCTGAACGCTACCGCCAGGACGTCAACCTAAGTCTAGAACACAGGTTTCTTGGGGAGAAAGCCTGGGTTCCAAAGTGGATCAGACTCTTCTCACCCCATGTTGCTTGGTCATGGTCTACATCTTAAGCTGTTTTGCTTTGTCTTCTACCGCTCACCTGTCCTCAGGTACCCCAATCCATGAACTCATTTCTGGTCTTCTGTGCAACAACTGAACTGCAGACATGATGCTTCATTTTGTCCCTATTCTCCTCAAATATGACTCTCATTTCCACCTGGGTTCTGTGTGTCTCCAGCCACAAGAAAAATATCTTATTCCATCCAGTGCAGACCCACCTGCTACAGATTTCAACCTCAGAGTTAGTAAATCGTGTGCTAAGGCTTGAGCCTTTTTATTTTTCCATTCCATCCTTTTGCAATTCCTTATTGACCATCCCAGCACACACTGTGGAACACGCAGACCTACTAAAGGAGGCTGGTGGCTCAGACAGAAAACGTAAGAGCAATGCCAGCACACGATCAGCTGATAATTACATCATTTCAAGAGCAAGGATACTTTCAAAAATGGAGACAGATTCATATTCTCCCCCCACCCATTTGAATCTATATTAAAGTCAAGGTTTTGGCTTTTTTTTTTTTTTTTTTCCCAGTCTGACCTTCTCGTTTGGGAGGAGAGTAGCCAGACGGTACCAGATGGGGATGTAACAGTGTTACACAAAACATGGCCTCTGGGGATGTCTCCACAAGCACCACACATCATGAGGGTGCCACTGCACTTCTTCCAAAGTGTCCACCACATTCTCCAACTCAGCGTGGCATCTGACAGGGATTAGTGGTGACACCTTAGAGGAGAGGGATGTGTGAAGGATGTTTGCTCATCCCTTATTTATTTTTCTCCCTTCACTAGTTAAATCTAAGGGACACTTCTACGCAGAACCTGCCATTATTTTGCCTTGACTACTGTGTGACCTTCCTTTCGGGGAGCCGTCTCAGAGGAAGGATTCTGGAATGACATCAGAGTTTGCTGGTCTTTCACCTTCTCCTGCTTCATTACCCAATACTGTGGAATTTATCTTTGGTTATATTTTTCTAACTCATAAAGCCTTCCATATCAATCCAAGGAGACAACTTGGGGGTGACAGAGGAGCTGGCATGATTCACCGTGAGAAACACTCTGAGAAGCATCCTCCATTCGCTGTTCCCATATCAACCATGACCCTTCAGAGAAGACTCACTCAGAACAGAGAGGAAGCAATCAGATGTCCCCTAAATACATTCAGAATTTGTTTGTTTCTTGATGATGGTGGTGAAAGAAGGATAGGTTTGAAACTACCACAGTTCCATTACCTGTCCAGGACAAGAGTAAAGACCTTCTAGTCCAAGAAGCAAACTTAAGGCAAGGCTGCTCTTGCTTTAAGCACCCTGCTGCACTCCCACCTCCTCCCAGAATCTCCAAGAAAAGCACATGCAGCAAAGCAGGAATGAGAGAGACAGAGAGGCAGAGATTCAACAGTTCTGATATACTTAGTTTGTTATTTCAATATATGCTAGCATGTGTTATTCAAGGGGAAACCATTTGCAAAGGTGGCCCACCCCTCCTCATCTCTACCCTGGAATGCAAACCTGTAAGAAAGTGTAGAGGATAATCATTTTGTTCTACCTTCCTTAGTTGTGTGGTTTCAGGTCCAAAGCAGTTAAATGATTTGTCTAAAGCCACTCAGAGAATTAGCACAAAGAAACAGTGTTATATCATAAAAGAAAAGGAAAGCTTTGATGCTAGAACAACAAAGTATCTGATCCTGTTCTTGCATTTAATGAGAGTGATCATAAGCAAGTTCTGTAAACCTTTCTAAGCCTCAACTCATTCTGTTTTTAAAGAGGAGATGAAAATATCTACCTCACTGTGTAATCTTTAGAGTTAAAAAAGAAAGGGAATTAAGATCATAAAATATACACAGTTACTATAGCAATGCCTGGCACACAGTAGTTCTGCTGTAATTTCATCCTTACATGCCCAGTCAATGATGATTTACAGCATGCTTACACGATCTCTGTAATCTAGCTGCAGTGTACCAGCTCTGGATGGTTGTGTTATGCCCAATTCAATGCCAGGTACAGTGAAAGAATCACTCCTTCCCTGACAGGGGTGTAGAGCTCTCCTTTCATTCTTGTAAATGTTCTTAGCATTTGGAGGGGGCAAGCTGCACGGGGGCTTTCTCAGAAAGTGCCTGGAGGGGGTCTAGGAAAGCACTGTGGCATCACTTGGACCTCACTCCCATTGCTGAAGTGACTGGTCTGTGGCTGGTGAGGACACCTGCATTATCAGTAGCATGGATTTCTCTGTCCTTAGAAAATGAGGTCATCTAGCACATACCTGGGCTCAGGCGAGCATGAAGCTCTCAGCCCTTAAAGACATGACTCTAATCCATCATAGCCCCAAGCTGATGTGATGCTTCTCACAGGGGCCCTCCTGCAAACCCACCACAAAGCACCTACCAGCTGACACTCACATCTTTCTGGCACAGATCCAGCTCTGAGACTCCCAGCATCCCCTTTCCCTCCATGCCCCTCCTCCCCTGCCTCTTAAACTTTAAAACCAAACCCCTTTATCCCTCCTTTAAAAACCCTTTTTTCTTCTTGTCTCCCATAATAGCCTTGGGTGTCTGCTCAGGAAGAACTTTAATTATTTGCAAAACTGGAGCCCAAATCATTTCAAACACAAATGCTGGTCTCCTCCCCTATTTTTCAAGGTCAAAGAGGATTTTTCTTCAGACATATAAGGGTCAGGTATCCATTCCCAGAAGGCAAGGATGTTTTATCTAATCCAGAAAAGATTCAAATGTCCCTGAGAAAGGGCAAAGAAAAAGTTGAGTTTTTATGTTAAAAGAAGTTTGAAAGTACGCTTTCCATTGAAAGTCTGAATTGAATTGCAAAAGCAATTGAAATTGATAAACACTTGCGGAATTAAGATGATGTGAAACAAAAGAGATAACTGTGCTACAGGAGAGTGACTCTTTGTGTAATTTTGAGCATCACAAAGGCACAGCATCGACTTCTCAACCCTTCCCTCATATTTTTCCTGTCTAGTTATTAATCAACTTTAAAATAATAAAAGTAATTTCAAATTCAGCATTTCCTCACCAAAGAATAGCCCGTAGAAGGCATTTCCTGACCATCGTCACTTCTAAGTCTCACTGGTACACAGATCTTTCACTGAGAGTCTCAGAACTAGTAAGCATCCCTACACTTGACAAAGGTACAGGAAGATACAGAGGGGGAAAAAAAATCACTGAAATTAATACCCAATGGACCTGGTTTTAAAATCTGACTTGACTACATGTTGACTTTTGACCTTCTAGAGTTAATATAGTCTCTTTCTGCCTCAGTTTACTCACTTGTAAATTGGGGAATATAATTACTACCTTGCTGGTTTTGTTGTGAAGATCAAATCCAAAACGACTCATAAAGTGCTATTGGACACACATGCACACACACACACTTATACGGCCATTGTGAAACTGGCCAAGAATAGTGCCATGCCAAACATAAACTATGTCACTATTCATTTCCTTTAATTGTAAGTTGCTCTGTGACCACGTCAACTTATTAATTGTATCCCATTTTTCATTTGTTGAGAGTTTATTGACATTTGTTCTCATTTTACTGTTATTCTTGAATTTAATTACCTGACATGTATTTTCCAAGCATCAAATCAACTTCTATTTTCTGAATCCTTCTAATCTACCCCATTTCTGGTCTTAGTCCACGACGGACTAAGTTCCAGTGCCCAGGCACAGCATTTAATAGCATGCACTTTAGATTAATGCAAGTTTAATTCCATTTCTACCACTTATTGGTGTAAATTCAGGCATGATAACTTCTCTAAACCTCAGTTTCTAAATATTTAAAATCTGGCTAATGATATCTACCATCTGTTCACTGAAAAATAAATAAATTAACATACATGTATGTGTGCGTGACATATAAAAGTAGAGTACTTTAAAACAATTTTTTTTGCGGTACGCGGGCCTCTCACTGTTGTGGCCTCTCCCGTTGCGGAGCACAGGCTCCGGACACACAGGCTCAGCGGCCATGGCTCACGGGCCCAGCCGCTCCGCGGCATGTGGGATCTTCCCGGACCGGGGCACGAACCCGCGTCCCCTGCATCGGCAGGCGGACTCCCAACCACTGCGCCACCAGGGAAGTCCCCAAAAGTAGAGTACTTTAAATCTAAAGCATCTTATTGTTTACAGGTACATAAAATATACAGTACAAGATACTAAAAAAAGTCACTAAAGTTAACCACTATTAATATACTAATTATAAATGTGCTTTGTTTAATTGTTTTTTTCAGTAACCCCAAATCACAGCTCAGCAAGGGGTTATGCTACATGAAATAAGAACATGTGTCCTTCCATCCCTCAAAACATTTCTAAGCCATAGTTTTTCCCTCCCATAAAGAAATTCACCATATGCACATTCATGTCTGGAAGATCAGCAAAGGAAAAACTGTCTATGCTTTCAAAGCCATCCAATTCCCCAGCCTGATCCAGAAACATAAGTGAAAGGACAGTGACAAATCTTTGAGATAATAGCAGCAGGCAGGATCATGGAGGTGAAGAATCTGTGATCTGATGTAAACTGCTCGTCCATGTGAGGTGAATGAACTCTTTAAGGGTGCCATTTAGTTCATGGGCAAAGATAATTTACTGAACACTACCCCGTGCCCAAGGCTGCAGAATTTGTTCCATCCTGCTTAGCAGACTGCTCTGAAGTACTTGTTTATTCTTCCCTGTTCATCCAAGGCAGGATCTAGCTCATTAATAAGAAATGACAAATGATTCATTCACACTACATATTGTACAACTCTAATAAGGACCACTCCATATTTCCAGCGCACAAGTTTTTGGTTTTTGGCTGGGTTTTCAGATGGGACCAGCGCCTTGCTGGCAGTGTGGGAAGGTCAATCTTTGCAAGTCCTCAGACTCAGATTTGCTCCTGGCTTAGCCACTCTTTCTCAGTGTGACCTCAAGACGTCTTCCTGACCTCAGGAAATGGAAGACACGTTACACAACACACAACATGCACTGTCAGCACGGAGTCAAATAAACAAAATAAGGTACACTACAGGGTTAGAGTGTTGAGACTGGATGAGACCCCGTGAGGGGCTTACAGTGAGTCCCAGTGAGAACTCCTAAGGCTTTGGTAATATCATATTTCTAGACTTCAGTGATATTATGTTAGCTCTCAAGCTATAAAAATTTATTAAGCTGTCTTTTACTTTATGTGAACTTTCAAAAATTTGTAGTATTCTTAATAAGGAAGAGGTTCAAATTAATTTTAAAAAGCAGTCATTTTCAGAGTGCTAAACATTGCTCATCTCTATAAGTCTTGAATAAATATTTAAAATGCAAAGAGCACAGGGTAAAGATCAGTGACCCTTGGACTGACAAAAGAAATGTTTACCTCTATGAGTTCTGCTATATAGTCTGCTTATATTGCCCTCTCTATTTATGTATGCATCCATGTCACTCCTTACCTCCAAAGTCAGGAATTAAGAAGTCACTTGCTTGGCATCTCCTGTGTTGGGAAAAGGCCTGCCTATTACCCAATATTCAATTATTAGTGGAAGTGAGGATGAGGCCCTAGAACTTAGAGCAAGGACCTATTCACCACATCCCCCAATATTGACAACCTCAGTGCATATGTTTTCCTTGAGATTATCAGAACTAAACTCTTTAAATTCTTGTTGCCTCTTTCCATGAGCCACTAAAATAAATTAAGGAAACTCAGGTCATCTCTCATCTCTCAGTCTAATCTTCGTATTTTTCTGAGAGCAGTGAGGCCAACCTTGGCACTCCCTATCTCTCTTCTCTGATTATTTTTCTTTATAGCATATGTCATCATATGATGCAGTATATATTTTACTAATTTGTTTATCTTGTACCACTAGAATGCAAGCTTTGTGAGATCAGGGACTTATTTTTTTTTTATTTCTTTGGTATGTACATAGCATATAATAGACACTTAATAAATACGTGTTGAATGAATGAAACACAAACAAATAGAAAGCTGTTGTAGCTATAATGACACCAGGGAAAACAGAATGCAAGGCAAAAATCATTACTAGATCTCAAGAGGATCAATAAATAATTTAAGAAAAAACCGAATACATGAAACATATAAATGTGTGAATTTGTATGTGTGCAATGATATAATTTCAAAAGGTATAAAATGAAACTTGACATAAATACAAGAAGACTCTGACAAGTCCAAAATCACAGGGAAAGTTTTAATGTTCTTCTCTCACTAATAGATCAAGCAGACAAAAATAATAATATGGAAGATTAAAACAACAAAATTAATAGGATTGATATAAGTAGGGTTGCCAGACTGAGCAAGAGAAGAAAAAATAGAATGCCTCCTTAAATTTGAATTTGGATAAACAATGAATATTTTGGAACATAAAAATATGTGCACCTAAAATTCAAATTTAACGTGGCGTCCTGTATTTTACCTGGAAACCCTATACCTAATGATCACATATAAAACATCTAGCAATTGCATAATACACATTCTTTTTAAGCACATAAAGTTTATTAGCAAAAACTGACCACATATTAGCCATTTAAGTAGTCTCAAAAATGTGAAGTAATTGGTAACTTATAGAATACATTTTCTGAGCATATGTAATTTTGGTAAAAATCCATAACACATGAAATAAGCTTAAAAGTATATGCATGAATAACCTAGTCATCAAAGAATCAATGATGAAATAAAATAAAAAATATTGGGAATCCAACTATAACATATCACATCAAAAAACTTCTGAGTTGGAGCTAAAGCAGTATTTTTAAGAAAATATACAGTTTAGTATTTATATTAGAGAAGGTAGTTTTAAATTAATGATCTATGCATCTAGTCTAAGGAATTTATGTAAAGAACAGTAGAACACAACACAGCTAGGTAGAATGAAATAATGAAGGTAAAACCCAAAATTAATAAAATATAAATCAAACAAAAAAATTGAGAGAATGTACTAATTCAAAAGTTGTTTCTTTTAAAAGATAAAATGAACAATGCATATTAGAATTTTAAAAGGAGATAGAAGTGCTGATACTGCCAACATGATATATTTAATAAGAGGATGTTACAAAAAGTATGCCAAAATTTGGAAAACTTACATGAAATTGACAACTATTTAGAGCATATCTCAATAAAACTGATTCAAGAAGAAAAATGACATGTGAGTAGTCTCATAATATTAAAAATATAGACTACTTTCAGAAACCTGACCTGAGGGAGGCTTTGCTGTCTTTGCTCCAAGTATGCTGTGGTTATTTGCATCCCTACCAACTAGGGATGAGAAAGATGATGGAGGAGAGATCAAGGAGGATTTATAAGGCCAGGCCTGATAGCGGTATGGGTCGTTTCTTCTTACATTCTGATAGCTAAAACCCAAGCACCCGGCCATATGTAACTGAAAGGGAGCGGGGCAAAGTGGAGTTTAGCTGTGTGTCCAGGATGAAGTTTGAATTTTAATTTACAGGCAGAAGTTTCTCCAATTCACATACTAACAGAAAAAAAGCATATGATTAACTCAATAGATACAGTAAAAGCATCTGATAAAATTCAAAAAGCACTGATTGAAAATAAAACAAACAAAAATAAGGCAAAATAAAATTCTGGCTATTTTAGGAATAGAATGCAATTTCATTAATCTGATGAAAAATATCTATAAAAATAAATATAAACATTACATTTAATGGTAAAGTATTGAACACATTCCCTATAAGATTAGAAAATAGGCATGGATGTACGTCATACCCACATGTGTTTATTACTGCATTGGATATCACATCAATTTTTATCCAGAAATAGAAGCAAATACAATGAGTATGGAATAAAAAGAGAAGCAAATCTCTTGTTCCTAAATAATGGTATGATTTCTTAAAACAATATAAGCCACAGATATATATAATGAGAATCAATACAGAGATTGTCTACTTACTGGATAAAAATAGTAATATACAAAAAATTAATCATGTCTTCTCACTAGCAAAAATATTTTAATATTTAATTTTAAATGGTACTTTTATATAATATTAAAATATACAGAATTTTGGAATAAATGTAACCAAAAGTTTGCATAGTTATCAAGAAAATTATTTAAAAAAATATTAAGTAAAAGGAAATAATGTAGAGAGAAATGACAGTATTCCTGGATTGGAAATTTTAATATCATAACTAATCTTTCCCAAATCAAGTCATAATTTCAAAAATGTTGCACACAATTTCTGACAGAATATTTTTGGAAATTGACATGATGACTACAAAATTTTAATAGAAATGCAAAGAGTCAAGGATAATAAAGACATTTTCGTAGAAGATGAATATGAGGACTTGCCTTACTGGATAATAAATATTACTATAAATGTGGACTAATTAAGACATTAAGTCTAGAACATAAAATAGAGGTAAAGATTCATAGGGAAAAATAAAAGCAGGGGTAGAAACCCCTGATGATTTGTAAGCTTCATTATGGAATATCTGGCACATCAGACTAGTGGGAGTAGGAATACCTGTGTAAGTGGCTCTGAGAAAGTTCATTTTCCATATTAAAATAAAGTAAAATCAGAGCCCTACTTCTCATGATGCAAAGTTATTAATTCTGTGTGGATTAACTATCTAAAGGTGAGAGCGAAATTATGCAATTTGTAGAAAGTAATCCAGAAACTTTTTTTACCTCAGGCTAGAAAGAAACTTTTAAATCAAAACTAAGAATATTCTAAAAGGAAAGGAAAATATTAGTAATCCCCATGACAATAAATCAAATATACTTGCTCATCAAAAAACATCAAAAGAGAAAACACAGGCAAACTGTGAGAGGATAGTTTTGTAAAATATAAATCTGAAAATATATGTACCTAAAATTTATAACGAGTGACTTCTATTCCATTAGAAAAAATCAACCAAGTAGATAAACACCTTCAACAGGCCTTTGACATAGGAAGTGTACCAATGTACATAGGAAAGCTACCAAATGTGTAAAAAAGATGGTCAACCTCATTGGTGTTCAAGGAAATGAATGATGAAAGACACTGAAATACCATGTCACAGATCCCAGATTGGTGAAGTTAAAAAGCACAGAGTCAGACAGTATTATGTCTTGTCAAGGGTAGAACATCCTAAGCCCTACTGGTGAGAGTGTAAATTGATACAAGAACTTTTGGAAGCAGTTTGCCCTTGTCTGGTAGTGTCAGAGTTCTGCCTACCAGGTGGGTGAGTTGGCCTAAGACAAAGGCATACATGCAGGAAGATAGAGTGAGCATTGAGCAGAGTCTGGCAGGTGTCTCCCACTGATTCTGCAGAAAAACCAGGGGGCAGGAAATGAGAGATGCATGACGCATCTTTAAGATGTAGTGTTGCCAAAACAAAACTGGTCAACTTTCAAGAGATGGTTTATCAGAGGCATTTTCCAAGTTACAGGAGAGACCAAGAGTTCGTGCAGAATTACACAAGGTGTCCAATGTACCTGTGACCCTACCACTCCCCTCCTAAGAAGCCACAGAGAAACTTGCATAAATGCTCCAGGAGCCAAGTACAAGAAACTTTAAGCTGTAATTTTCTCAGTAGTGCAAGGTGATGGATAAATAGTGGCCTATAAAGCAATAAAAAAAGGATGAATACAGGCACACTAAAAGCATGGATGATGATTAGCAGTATAAGGTTAAGCAAACAAAGAACGTTGTAAAATAACACACGGAGTATGCTGTCATTTATGAAAAGTTTAAAAACATTAAAAACCAAAGACGGGGGCTTCCCTGGTGGCGCAGTGGTTGAGAGTCCGCCTGCCGATGCAGGGGACACGGGTTCATGCCCCGGTCCGGGAAGATCCCACATGCCGCGGAGCGGCTAGGCCCGTGAGCCATGGCCGCTGAACCTGCGCGTCCGGAGCCTGTGCTCCGCAACGGGAGAGGCCACAACAGTAAGAGGCCCGCGTACCGCAAAAAAAAAAAAAAAAAAACCAAAGACGGTATTGCTTATGAATACAAAGCAAAGATACGATAAACACAAATCTCAGGACAGTGGTTAGTTCTGAGGAGGAAAAGACGACTGAATTTTAGAGAGGCTACAACAGAACCTTAAAGTTGACGGTTATATTGTTTTTAAACTGAATGGCTTGTTTTATAATAATTTTCCAAATCTTAGATGCATTTGGCACATTTCCTTTTTATCTCTCTGGTAATTAATAAAAATATAATTAACAGCAAAAGTAGTAGGAAAAATGACAGAATTTGCACTTATGCTTATTTGTTATTGTCCTGTTTATCTGTTTTCTTTGACCTACTATGGATCTGACTTCATTTATTTATATAAACTCTTCTTTAACTTATTTTTAAGACTTTATACCACTGCAATGTATTACTTTTTCTTTTTGATTTTAGGGTTTATGGAATATTTTAAGTAGACCAACCAGTCTTTGGTTACAAAATGTGGTCCAGGGGATGAACTTGACAATTAACATGCTTGTTTAGGCCACACAGTGTTTAAAAATTGAATGGGGTGCCATCAGGATGGACATCCACCCTAGTTAGCCAGGTGCCCACACATACCCTATTGTCTCGCTCCAGTTGGCATCCCTCAACTACTTTACTCTACTGGCTGCTACGGACTTGTGTGGTTGTGACTCTAAACAAACATGAGAGTTGGGAGGCAGCAGCTCAGTGCTGTAGAAAGCTAAGACCCCTTGCTTCGAAGTAAAATGAGGGGCTTCAACTAAGTGTGCCCCACACCTGCATGACTCGGGGCACATACTGTGCCCAGTTTTTAATGTCCTTACCTACTTCTCATCTACACCTTCTGAAAGCATGATTCTAAGAGCTAAGTATGCTTTATACTTCCTCTTGAGGTCAGCGACATCCGGCATGGGAGTTTGAAGGCAAGAGGCATACCACGCAAGCTGAGGCAGCAGGAATGGGGTCAGAGACTCAAGACTCAGAGAATATGAGTAAGGCTGCCTCTCTGGAATTGGCAACGAGGCACGAGTTTATGTGGTTTAGGTGTGCGCATCTTTCAGGGAACGCAGAGCCACCTGCAAACACATTATAGAATTCATAATGGAAACTGAGGTAAGGTTTGCTAGAGAGCAGATTGTTGCATATTAGTCACATCTGGACAATATCCTCTGAGGAAATCACATATTGGCCTGATACTTGTCACTGAAGAGGGGAACTGACAGCTACTTCTAACTCCTCATTACCGTGGCTCAAATGGTTCCATTAAAGAGGAGGGAGAAAACACAGTACCGTTATTCAGTGCATGCTAGGCAACCATGACCTGGGAACCTGCTCTATCAGGAATGAACAGGATTCAGCTCCTGCCCTCAGAGAGCCCACAATGAAATGAGATGGGCATGTCCTTACTCAAAACCATACTTATGTGAGGGAAGTACTAATAGAGATTGGTAAAATACTGCATCACGATCACAGAGAACTCAATCATTTTGGTCTGGAAGCTGATTCAAATTCTTCATGGAACCTGTCAGTGGAGAGAAGAGAGGACAGAGGCATTTCGAAGGCTATGTAAGAGCAAACAGTTGAAGGACACGTTGAGATTGACAGAGTAGAGAAGGAGGGAGACTCCTCCTGTCTAAAGAAAGAGGAGGAGCAAATATGGAATAAGGAATGTAGATGGTAAGTTTGCGAACCAGAAGGATTTAAGCAAAAATTAGAGTGTGGATGGGTGATGTAAGAGGAAGGAAGGGGATATTCCATTTGAAAAATGCACGGAGGAAAACACACTGGGACATTTTAACACGATATATGTTGGTTTTCCTATGTCTTTTTGTGAAAGGTTAAAAATTCATTTACCACCTTTAAATATTATATTTAGTAAGAACTAAATTCGACTGAGAATGTCAAACCTATTTTTTAGCTTTAACTTAAAAATTAACACTTTGCGTATGCCAAAGCACAATGCCTACACGTTTAAAACATTTCAACTTTGAAACCATTGTGATCAGATCCTAAAGCATGGATTGTAGCACCATGATTGTTGGTAAACTAAATAAACTACAAAGGCCAGTTTTATAAAGGACCAGCAAAACAGTTTAAAAGATGTCATTTATCCATCTTGTACTTTGCAAGCATCCATAACGACCCATCAATAAGTTTCCTTTTTGCTGGTGATAGATATGCAACACTGAGTTCAAATTACTACATATATTTTAATATTCTTATTCTTTCCTATTCTCTGACTCACTCATGTCTTCCTTTTACCCCACATTGGGCAAACAACCAGATCCCAGAGCTGAATTTAAATTCTGGATCCCTGGAAAACAAGGAAGATGGCTGATCTCCTCCACAGATACACCAGGAATACATCTACACGTGTAACAACTCCTACAGAACACCTACTGAATGCAGGCAGAAGACCTCAGACCTCCCAAAAGGTGCACGAGGATAGGGGATTAAGAGCGCTGCTTAAAGGAGCTCCAGAGACGGGCGCGAGCCGCGGATAACAGCGCGGACCCCAGAGACGGGCATGAGACACTAAGGCTGCTACTGCCGCCACCAAGGTGCCTGTGTGCGAACACAGGTCACTATCCACACCTCCCTTCTGGGGAGCCTGTGCAGCCTGCCACCGCCAAGGTCCCGGGATCCAGGGACAACTTCCCCGGGAGAACGCACGGCGTGCCTCAAGCTCGTGCAACGTCCCGCTGGCCTCTGTCGCCGCAGCCTCGCCCCGCATCTGTACCCCTCCCTCCCCCCCCGGCCTGGGTGAAACTTTGTTATAAAGCAGAAACTAACACACCATTGTAAAGCAATTATAGTCCAATAAGGATGTAAAAAAAAAAAAAAAAATTCTGGATCCCCTGCATAGTAGCTGTGTAGCTAGGAGAGATCACCTAATTTCATTGAGACTCAGTGTTCACGTCTATAACATGGTAATGACCTGACTCATATGGTTTTCAAGGCTGTATAAGAGATCAAGATATAGGAAACATCAGAGAAAAGTGTCTTTTACTGTTATAAAAATAAATATGAGAGTAGGTTACAGATCATTATCAGTGTCATACTCGGACCCTTTCCCTCTTACTTGGCTTTTGTTTCTCACACCCTAATAAATAAATCTCACTACAGAGTTAACAGTTATTCGTGCCTAGTGGAATACCTTTCCTTCATGTGTGGATTTTAGCAGCTGTATCCTGAGTCCCCTCACAGCCACTCTCAGACACAAATGGACTAGGTATTGTAATGAATAATTTTAAGGGAGAGGCAGTGTCATATTTTGGTTCAGAGCAAGTATTATGGAATCTGGCAACTTGGGTTCAAATCCCAGCTTTTTCACTATTAACTGCATAACCTTGGAAAAGATCTTTAACACCTCCTTGCATCAGACACCTCACTAATAAAATGAAGTTAATATTATTACTTATTTCATGGAGATTCTACGGATTTTAAAATAATTAATACATGTAAAGTGATTAGAACAGTGCCTGACAATTAATACACACTTAGTAAATATTAGCTATTCATTTTCTCTAATGATTAAGCCATTATTTTGTCAAGGCCACTGCTGAGAAATTCAGATTCAGTAATTCTGGGTGACATGCAGTAATCTGCATTACAAACAAATTCTTTTTTTCTGGTGATTCTGTTGCAGGTGCCACTTAGCTTGCGTTTGGACAAGTAAGTGTTAGTCATCATCAGTTAGCGGAGCCTAATGGAGGGACTCTGTCCTGGCTCCACATGAATGTCATTCACTTCTTGCATTTACTGCATGCCAACTATATGCCAGATACCATGTCAGGCTCCGGGGTAAGTCTGTTCTTGAATTCGTCTTTGTGTGCATGTGTACTTCTTCTCAGGTGCAACTCAGTAGCTTGTCCTGAGGTTTCCGGGGCTGAAGTTGTTGCTTCTTTGACTCAGAATCCTTACTCTCAATGTTAACTGAAGATCTTGTACAAAGAACATCTTTTATTGATTTCTGTTGATGTTTTTCTTTCCTCCAATTTGTTCTGCAAAGTGCTAGCTACCTGCTTTCAAGTCCAGAAACACCTTCCGATTGACTCTACACATCTCTCTTTAATCTGAGCTTTTGCTCCACCCTGCCCTTATTCTCTTGAATCACTGGATTATTTTCTAGATGACATTCTGCACATTATGGCAATATGAGAGGTATTTTAAAGCTCTCTTGATCAGAAAAGTAATTTCCTGCTTGGAGTACAAACTCAGATTCCCTGCTGTGTGGCATCCTGACACCTTCCTGCTGAACTCCATTAGAAAGATCCTGGAGAGTCAGGTCAGTGTAATTGATGTTTATCATTCCATGATTACAGCTTTGTGGGCTAAAAATAATAAGCTGTCTTAGGGAGGGTTCTTCCAGAAGCAGGTCCTCAAAAAAGGATTTCAGTGGAAGTGGTTATTAGGTGGAAGGACTTAGAATGTTCTGGTAGGGAAGTGGGGAGTGAGATAGAGAAGAGATGTAAGTTAATACACAATGTATTAGTGGGCAGGCTACTGCTTTGGGAAACAGAAGCTCAATCCCTCTGCCAACCTCTGGGAGTCAGCATGGATGTTCTTTAGCACTTTTCCCACTAAAGGGAAAGGAGGCTGGAGTAGTCACACAGCAACTCCCCATTCATGACAACTTGGAGCTACTCCTGCAGGGGTCACCTTTAAAATCATAGTGACTTTAGACACTGTCTAAGCATGAAAGATGTCTGGCAGAGAGTTGCGGGTACTTGCAGTACGAAGCCGCAGCTGTGCACGGGAACACTGAACATTGAGATACGACTGGAAACAGTGTCTGTTACACGAGCACATAGAATTGGGTTGTGTGCTTCTCAAGGTACCTTATTTAAATATATTTATTGAGTAATCGTATTTATAAATTCATATGTATATTCATATGTATACTGATTCCAGCCCCATTCTTTGCCAGGTACTCAGATCCATACAGAGTGAATGAGATGTGGTGTTGCCATAAAGGACATTAGAGCTTGATGGCATTCAGAACACACCTCAAAATACACCACCTTGGCATACCGAATATTTTAAGCTGAAGTAGTCTGAGGAAACATCAGAAGCATTCTGCCTTTCACTCTGACCTTCCCCCCTCCCTACTCCCCTGAAGCAGGTCATAAACCCCTCCTTTGAGAGGTGTCCTCCCTATAGCTGGAGAAAATGAGCATCCTTACCTCCAAAGACAAAGGGACACTGAGAAGAATCCACACAAACAGGACTTGCTAAGTTTCTCTTGGTTTAATACCCTTGACTCATATTCTTTGACTTGTCATATTTCTCCACCACTGTCTAGTTTTCATCAAATGTAGCATAAAAATATTCAAGTTTAACTATTTTTTTGAGGGGGGTCTTCATTTCCTTATGAAGGCTCCTGTATCAGGTAAAATTTGTATTAAATAAATCTGTGTGCTTTTTGTCCTGTTCATCTGTCTTTGTCAGTTTAATTTTCAACTGAGCCAGGGACCCTAAGAGGATCAAGGCAAACTCTCTCCTAGTCTACAAACTGAACAGGGAGGATCATAATGCAAAACTATAAGAATCGACAGACTTTAAATGCTGGGACACACACATACCTACATACACACACACACACACACACACACACACCAGCAACATAGTCTTCTGGTCTAATGAGATGATCTATGAATAAATGGTATTAAGTCTAAACAGTGATTTGCCAGACAAAGGAGCAGAAAGGTGGAAAAGAACATGGCAGGCTGAGGAAATGATTGTCACAAAACTACAGAGGGGTGAAACGTTCTGCTGAGTGTCTGGAGAAGAAGGAAAAGTTTAATGTGATAAGAATCTACGAAGCAGTGTTTGTAGCAAGTAATAACACTAGCTTAAGTGGAGTTGGTAGCATGGGGGAAGGAATGTCAACTGACGTGGACAGAAATTTGTGTTAAGGCCACTTTTGTTAGGGTGGCTCTGTCCCAAGCAAAAGTGTTTGCCACCTACTGGCTCTGTACAGAGGTTAAGAATTGATTGCGGTGATAACAGGACTGTAGGCATAGGTCCCAGCTCACCAAATTGTATACATTAATTATGTGCAGTTTTTCGTATACCAATTACACCTCAATAAAGCTGGGGGAAAAAGACACTGGGTGAGTAATTGAGGACACTTGAACATGGAATGGGTACTAACTAATATGGAATTATCGTTCATTTTCTTAGGTGTGATAACAGTATTGTGGGTATATAGGAAAATTTCCTTATTCCTAGGAGATATATGTTGAGTTATTTAGGAGTGAAATGCCATGATGTCTGCAGTGTACTTTCAGAATAGTTCAGTAAAATAAATTTTATTTTAAAAAGCTGATGATTTTAAGTAAAAAGACATTTAAAAAAACCTCTTTGGCTGTAGGTGAAAATTCAATTGGAAAGGAGAGAGACTGAAGCAGGGCAGTTAGATAGGAAGCTGCTGAAACAGCCCGGGGAAAGGCCCAACTAGTTCGTTGATAACAGGGAGGAACGAAATGGTTCCCAAGATAGAGCTTAAGTAGAATTAACAGATTTCACCTGAATATTGCATATGAGGGGTTGGGTTCACTGACCGTGTTTTCAGTTTTCTGATCAACCATCGTGTCATTTCTCTACAAAGTCTGGCTTTTTTCTCCCACCCTCTCTCCTCATATTCTTTCTAGTATAACTTCGTAACAGGGTGTGGCATGTACAGAAACTGAGCCTTTAAATATGAGCTCCTGGAGAAATAACACCTTCTCATTCTAGGCAGAGTGAGTTCCAACTGCAGAAGAACAGAATGGGAAGTTGGGGTAGCCGGTGGGATTGTGCCTCCGCTTTTAAAAATAAATCTTCAGTCTTTCTCTTTCCCCATTTATGTCTCTGCTTCTCCATCTCTAAGTAGGTTCTAGCAGCCTCAAAGGGGTGTTGGAATAATGAATGTATTTTCTTGAGGATGGCTTTGAATTCTCAGATGAAAGGTGCCACGTCACCAAAAATTATAATTCAAACCAAAGCACTCAACCTTTCATCCTTACATGCCTTTGAGGTTTAGAGCCCTTGTGTGGATTCTAAATAAAGTTAGAAAATGCACCTAGAATGCCAAAAAGTTTCCAAAAGCAAAACATGGAGGAAAGATTTTCAGCCTTGCTTAAAAACAATGTTTAAAAAAAGAATATTTCCTAAAATCCCCATATACTCAACTCTTAGATCTTTAGTTTCCTATTAGAGGAAAAACATGAAGATAGAAATGCCTACTTCTTTAAAAACCATAGTTTGGTTTACAGAACGGATTTGTTTAAATTATATATTTCTATACAAAAAATAAGGTATGATAACTATGACTAGATTAAAATCTATAATGATATTAAGATCTCCACTTTGTGAATAAGAGTATCCTTATACAACTCCATTCTCGATAGAGAAATAGAGGCTCCTGAGACATCAATTAAGCTACAGAAGGCATTATTAAAAATTTAAAAGCTCATAGTTACTACAGAATGAGAGACCTGCATTGGAATCCTAGTTTAACCACTTCATAGCTGTGGGAAAAGAGAGAACCGATTTTCTCTTGCAGATTCAGGTTTCTAATTTCTAAAGTGGGAAAAATTTCTACTAATAGCTGTGAGGAGACGGCTAGATTCTGAACCTGATGTACTACTTCTGAAAGTTCTTTAGAGAGTTTATGCAGAGAAACAAAACTTCGGGAAAAAAATCATACTTTTCACCACTATAAAATTTGGCCTCATGTGGGACCCTAAAATAACTACTGATGGAAAGTTTTTTTAAATGACCACAAAATATCAGAATTCTATCCAAAGCAATCTCATGAAGAAAAGAGGCAGACAATCAAAAAAGACACACCGTGTTAATAGTTATCATTTGTAAGTCTGGGACCCCCGACTCCCTTGAGAGCTCTAATAATGGGAACTCACTCTGTCATCCTCAGCTTGCTGAGAACGACTGACCTGGAACAAACTGCAGTCTTCCTCTGCAGGCTTCTTAACAACCTGGTTCAGACAGTGTGAATTTTTCACTCCAGTGAAAGGAAGGACATACACACATGCATCAGAAAACAGAAGTTCAGGAAAGACAGAAAGTTGCTTGCCTTCTGAGATCTTATCAGGGCAGGACAGCTGCCCTGTGGCCTGGAGCGGGGGCGGGGGGGTGGGCAGTCAGCTG
>NW_020172779.1:17971735-18209192 GCF_003031525.2 Neophocaena asiaeorientalis asiaeorientalis
CAGTCATCTGTATGGGAGTTCAAAGCAAAAACGTCTGAACTCTTCTGTGATGGACTCATTCTCTGACCCTTATCACTCTGACTGCTACAAAAAGAAGAGAGGGGGAAGACCTTTCTACTGTGTGCTATGACATGTATTCCTTTTCAACATTCCACCTCTACAAAAAGTGGCCCGGTATGTCTTTTTGAACTTGAGATGGAGGTTTGATATTCTGGTCACCTCTTGTGCAATGTTAAAGAAGGGGTAAAATTTGGGCACTTCTTATCCACTCTGTCTCCTCTGCCAAGTGGCCAAAGGCCTTGAGCACGCTAAACAAATAAGTTAGTACAAATGTTGGAATTCTCCCAAGTTCAAAACCTAATTTGTCCTAAAAGTCTTGTCATTCATATGATTAAAGAAAAAAAAGGAGGCAGATCAAATCTTAGAAGTACAACAAGGTAAAGAGAAAACTTATTTCCTCTTTAATCTTAGAGAGAGACTCCTTAAGGTAGACACTTGATGTAACTAAATATTTTATTCAAGAATTTTCCTTTTTTTACCATCCTCTGCCCTGCATGCTCATAGGCCAATTTTATGACACCAGATACATGGATGGACATTAAGTGTTACAAACAAATATGACAAGGTGACACAAGAGAAGAAAATTGAACGATATTCATCTAAAGTGACATTTACACCCCCTAATAAGTAGACAAATATTGTACTGATCTTAATCTTGGCCTGTAACAGTAGTCCTCCCCCTTCTCTGTGTGAGTGGATGGTAGGATCATAAACATAGAGGGAAAATCTTGTCATTCAGGCTAGACTAAGAGAAATGTGGGATACTAAATAAATAAGGAAACCTTAGGCAAGCTGTTTCACGTCATGGGATGGACTTTGTGAGGCCAACTTGTCTAAGACTGGGAACTGTATTTCCCTGATTCTCCTTCTCTGTAGATGTAATAGAAGTCTAGCTAAGAATCAGCCAAGAGAGGAATGTACTCATGTTTTAGAAGAAAGGAATGAAGCAGACATCATTAGTCTCCAAGGTTGGAAAGATCAGACACAGGGACTGAAAAACACAGATGTGCCCGATGGCTCCCAGTTGACTGTTGCTTTTATCTACTCCATGTCCAGCTTATCTTCCCAACAGCTGCACCTGCTGAAACTAACAGTCCCAGGGCAACCATTGGGCACTTAGCTTCAGGCTCACAGAGGCAGTGAGTCCTCTTCTTGTATCACCAATGATAATTTCACTATGCACTTTTGGAAATTTCATTCTGGGAAGAAGTTCATAAGATTGTTTAAAATGTAGATGACTCTAGAAAGGTTAAGGACAAAAATGATTCCAATTCTCCATGATCTCTTCCAGAAAACAGAAGCAGTAGGAATACTTCCTAGCTTATTCCATGAAGCCAGGATTACTCTAATATTAGAACTAGATAAATACAAGAAATACAAGAAATGAAAATTATAGACCAATGTCACTCATGAACATAGATTAAAAATCCTCAACAAACAACAGGAAATTGAATTCAACAATGTATGAAAATAATTATGTACTATGACTAGTGGGGATTTGTTCTAGGTATGCAAGAATAGTTCAATATTTAGAAGCCAATTAATGTAACCCATCATATCAACAAGTAAAATCATATGATGATACCAATAAATACAGAAAGAGCATTTGACATAATCTAACCCCTAGACATGATAAAAATTCTCAGCAAGCTAGAAATAGATGTTTCCACAATTTGATAAGAAACATATACAAAAAACCCAATAGCTAACTATTAGAAGAGGTCATTGAGAGGATGTGACCACTGGCTGATCTGAGAGCTGGAGCCCAGCAATTGCAGGCTCCTCACTCTCTCCCCTTCCTCAGAACACACACTCTGCCCACCGTGGGAGCCATTTTTAAGGACACAGGCTTGAAAGAGCAATTAGTTTTTGGGATAATCTGAACCCCATTAAGGCCTCTACATAAACTTTTAAGATTCCGGTGGGTGGGTGCAGAGATCTACTCATCTTACAGTGACACAGGACAAGCCTGGTAAGTAAATCCCCTTGCTTTTTAACCTGCCACATAACAATCTGCAGTGGACTGCCTCTTTCGCTGGTCTCTCCTTGCCCTCCGTGGACAGGGGTCAGCTGGATAAACCAATGTAACATCATTCTCAATGGTGAGAAACTAGATGCTCTTCCCCTAAAACTGGGATCAAGGCAAGGATGTCCCTTCTCACCACTTCTATTTAACATCATTAAGGAAGTCCTGGCTAGTGCAATCAGACAGTAGAAGGAAACAAAAGGTACACAAATTGAGAAGGAAGAAATAAAACTGTCTTTTTTCACAGATGATATGATTGCCTATGTAGAAAATCCCAGAGTCGAGGAGATTGGTTCAAGATGGCGAAGTAGAAGGATGTGCGCTCACTCCCTCTTGCAAAAACATCAGAATCACAACTAACTGCTGAACAATCATTGACAGGAAGACACTGGAACTCACCAAAAAAGACACCCCACATCCAAAGACAAAGGAGAAGCTGCAGTGAGACGGTAGGAGGGGCGCAATCACAATCAAATCAAATCCCATAACTGCTGGGTGGGTGACTTACAGCCTGGAGAACGCTTAGACCACAGGAGTCCACCCACTGGAGTGAAGGTTCTGAGCCCCACGTCAGGCTTCCTAATCTGGGGGTCAGGCAACGGGAGTAGGAATTCCTAGAGAATCAGACTTTGAAGGCTAGCGAGATTTGACTGCAGCACTTCGACAGGACTGGGGGAAACAGAGACTCCACTCTTGGAGGGCACACGCAAAGTAGTGTGTGCATCGGGACCCAGGGGAAGGAGCAGTGACCCCACAGGAGACTGAACCAGACCTACCTGCTAGTGGTGGACGGTCTCCTGCAGAGGCAGGGGGTGGCTGTATCTCACCGTGAGGACAAGGACACTGGCAGCAGAAGTTCTGGCATGAGCCCTCCCAGAGGCCGCCATTAGACCCACCAAATCACCGTGAGGACAAGGACAGTGGCAGCAGAAGTTCTGGGAAGTACTCTTTGGCGTGAGCCCTCCAAGGGTCCACCATTAGCCTCAGCAAAGACCCCGGGTAGGCTCCAGTGTTGGGTTGCCTCAGGCCAAACAACCAACAGGGAGGGAACCCAGCCCCACCCAATCCACCCATCAGCAGACAAGTGGATTAAAGTTTTACTGAACTCTGCCCACCAATGCAACAGCCAGCTCTACTCACCATCAGTCCCCGCCTTCAGTAAACTTGCACAAGCCTCTTAGATAGCCTCATCCACCAAGAGGGCAGACAGCAGAAGCAAGAAAAACTACAATTCTGCAGCCTGTGGAACAAAAACCACATTCACAGAAAGATAGACAAGATGAAAAGGCAAAGGGCTATGTACCAGATGAAGGAACAAGATAAAACCCCAGAAAAACAACTAAATGAAGTGGAGATAGGCAACCTTACAGAAAAAGAATTCAGAATAATGACAGTGAAGATGATCTAGGACCTTGGAAAAAAAATGGAGGCAAAGATTGAGAAGATGCAAGAAATGTTTAAAAGAAATCTAGAAGAATTAAAGAACAAACAAACAGAGATGAACAACACAATAACTGAAATGAAAAATACACTAGAAGGAATCAATAGCAGAACAACTGAGGCAGAAGAACGGATAAGTGACCTGGAAGACAGAATGGTGGAATTCACTGCTGTGGAACAGAATAAAGATAAAAGGATGAAAAGAAGTGAAGACAGCCTAAGAGACCCCTGGGACAAAATTAAATGCAACAACATTCACATTATACAGGTCCCAGAAGGAGAAGAGAGAGAGAAAGGACCCGAGAAGGTATAACCTTACAAAACTGAACCAGGAAGAAATAGAAAATATGAACAGACCAATCACAAGTAATGAATTTGAAACTGTGACTAAAAATCTTCTGACAAACAAAAGTCCAGGCCCAGATGGTTTCACAGGTGAATTTTATCAAACATTTAGAGAAGAGCTAACACCCATCCTTCTCAAACTCTTCCAAAAAATTGCAGAGGAAGGAACACTCCCAAACTCAAAAATGGATTAGAGACCTAAATGTAAGATCAGACACCATAAAACTCTTAGAGGGAAACATAGGAAGAACAGTCTTTGACATAAATCATAGCAAGATCTTTTTTGATCCATCTCCTAGAGTAATGGAAATAAAAACAAAAATAAACAAATGGGACCTAATAAAACTTCAAAGCTTTTGCAAAGAAGGGAAACTACAAACAAGACAAAAAGACAACCCTCAGAATGGGAAAAAATATTTGCAAACGAATCAACGGACAAAGGATTAATCTCCAAAATATATAAACAGCTCATGCAGCTCAATATTTAAAGAAACAAACAATCCAATCCTAAAACGGGCAGAAGACCTAAACAGACATTTCTCCAAAGAGGACATACAGATGGCCAAGAAGCACATGAAAAGCTGCTCAACGTCACTAATTAATAGAGAAATGCAAGTGAAAACTACAATGAGGCATCACCTCACACCAGTTAGAATGGGCATCATAAGAAAATCTACAAACAACAAATGCTTGGAGAGGGTGTGGAGAAAATGGAACCCTCTTGCACTGTTGGTGGGAATGTAAGTTGTACAGCCACTATGGAGAACAGTATGGAGGTTCCTTAAAAAACTAAAAATAGAATTACCATATGACCCAGCAATCCTACTACTGGGCATATACCCAGAGAAAACCATAATTCAAAAAGACACATGCACCCCAATGTTCATGGCAGCACTATTTACAATAGCCAGGTGATGGAAGCAACCTAAATGCCTTTTGACAGATGAATGGATAAAGAAGATGTGGTACATATATACAATGGAATATTAGCCATAAAAAGGAACGAAATTGGGTCATTTGTAGATACGTGGATGGATCTAGAGACTGCCATATAAAGTGAAGTAAGTCAGAAAGAGAAAACCAAATATCGCATATTAACGCATATATGTGGAACCTAGAATAATGGTACAGATGAACAGGTGTGCAGGGCAGAAATTGAGATAAAGATGTAGAGAACAAGCGTATGGACACCAAGGGGGGAAAGCAGCAGTGGGGCGGGTGGGGTGGGGGTGGGATGAATTGGGAGATTGGGATTGACATGTATACACTGATGTGTGTAAAATAGATGACTAATAAGAACGTGCTGTATAAAAAAATAAATAAAATTCAGAGAAAAAAAAAGCCCAAGTATTGCCCAACCAGTTATATTAATTGATAGTGATAGTACTCCTAATTTGATACCATAGAAACCATGTTGTGAAATCATATATTTTTCTCAGTTTTAAGGAAAAAGAAAAAGAAAATCCCAGAGTCAATAACAAAAACAACAACAAAAGTCCTGGAATTAATAAGTATATATAGCAAGATTATAGGATTCAAGGTTAATATAAGAAAACTAGATTCCATTCTCACATATTACCAATGAATGATTAGTAAGTGAAGTTTTTTAAAAATACCATTTATAATGCACAAAAAAAAAATGAAAAAAAAAAGGTAAAAGTTCTTAGGTAAAACCAGGGCCCAGGAATATGAGGGCACCTGAATGCTCAGGTCCTCTCCTGCTGAGAGCAGGGTTAGTTCCACCATCAGTTATGGCAATGGTTAGATCCAAGTTTCATGAACCAGATGCAAGGTGGCAGGTTCTTAGAGGCTATAGTGAATAAAACGATGGGGACTTCCCTTTGAGAGAAAGAAGGAAGAGTTTTAAAAGAGAAAGTCTTGGAGCTCCCATGTCTTGGTCATAGGGTTGGCTTTACTGAAAAGTACATAGAGATTTAGATGAGGCTTGGAAAAATCATCTTGTGGGACTGAGGAGAGATGAGAAGTGGAGTAAATAAACGCACATTTTATCTCTGCTCAGCCAACAAGCGGCTGAGTGACTTTAATAATATTCTAATATACATATTTATCATGGTCGATTGCCATTCTCCTGGTGACAGACATCTGAGTTATTTTGTGTTTGGGCTATTATGAATAAAGTTACTAAAAGCAAAAAAATAAAAATAAAATGAATTTTAAAAAGATCAGAGTAGACTATGGATTATAATTCTTCTTTCACTCCTACCAGTGAGCTCATATCCCAGTTATAACTTTACATAATGGTGATTCATAACCAAGTCAGGATCTCATTATAGCTTGGAAACCTGATCATTTTCCATTAACTTATCCAGTATATAAAAAAACAGAATTTCTCCTTTGCATTTTCTTCAACTATTTTCCCAAGAGAAACTGAGTTACCTCATGACAGTATACCTAAATATGAGGAAATCTATTTTCTGGTGAAGTGCAATGGCCATAGCAGTAGATCTGATTTCTTAATTCCTAATTTATGCAATTTGATAAGTTCAATACTGTCTGATAGTCAACAGACCATCAGTTTGTTCTACTACAGTACATCTCCTTAAGCATTTTTCTTAACTTCTACTTGCCCTCTAGAAATATCCCTTCTAAATGCATAGTTGAATCTTTTCTGAGAGTTTTTTAATCTAATGCCATTGTTTTATTTGCATATTTCTGAAAACTCTAATTATAGATCATTTTCTTCAAACTGTTCATCTAAAAACTAAAAATTGTAGCCTAATGGAAATTGGACTTAGTGTTTTCATATT
Source organism: Neophocaena asiaeorientalis asiaeorientalis (assembly GCF_003031525.2). NCBI lineage: Eukaryota > Metazoa > Chordata > Mammalia > Artiodactyla > Phocoenidae > Neophocaena > Neophocaena asiaeorientalis. The sequence goes on from NW_020172779.1 coordinate 17,978,375, forward strand.
GCTTTTCATCTTAGGGACATGGCATTCTTATTAAATGCCATTCCTATTGTTCCTCAGCATACTGTCGATCTTATTGAGTGTTAATTTATTCTTCTCATTTTCCAAAGCACTAAAGAGATACATAAGATCCTGTGGATTTAGGCCACTTGCCTGGACAAAATAGGTTTATTCTTTATTATAGTACTTCTTGATATAGGCCAATAAGAATGTCCTCTTGATGCCTTCTTGTTTTTATTTGAGTCCACAACATATAAGAGGTTAAAGAAGTTGTGTGGCCTTTATATGACATTTGTAGTCAGTTCAGATAACTGTACAGTTGGATGTTAGAAAATATTTACTCTGAGCCTCAATAACAAAAAGTTTGAAAGTTTATTACAATATCTAAGAAATATTATAAGACTACCTCATGCTTTTTAATGATGCAGATAAAGGATTGGTGAGGCTGAAATAAAGTTATTTTTATAAGCTGTCAGCTTTAGAAGTTAATAAAATGTGTTTTCCAGAGTATGAATTCAATTTGGATTTTAAAATGTATTTTAAATGTATAAGTATATCTGTTTCCAAGATTTGTTGTAATTAATACAAAGCCATAAACCTTCAGGGAGATCACATTACCAACTGTAGGAGTCTGGTCAAAGACCTTATTCTTTCTGAGCCTATGACTACTAAATGTAAATTAGCATATGAATTAAAATGAATTGTCTTTTTATGCATCTAGAATATATGTATTTATCTGTCTGACCTATCATTTGCAAATATATTTATCTAATCATCTACCATCTTTCAGTTATTTATCTATATAATCTCTATATACATATGTTATATCTGGGATATAGTTGGGGTTCTCAATAAATGTAGCTATTCTTCATCTAACCTAGGGGTGGTTGATTTGGAGGTAGGGCAGAGTAATAACATAAAAAAAAACAGACTTACAGTCAGAGAAGTCCTGGAGTACCCAAAATATTAGCAAGGAAAACCTTTAAAAGTTACTTCTCTGCTCAGTTACTCCTTCACCCTTATTTCCCCACTTAACTGCTGATTTTCTATCACATCTCATGGCTAAAATGACATCCTCTGAGAAGTTTTCTCTTACCAACCCATTGGACTCAAGTGCCCCTTCCACTGTATTATATTGATTTGTTCTTACTTCTTTGTTCGTTCTTATCAGTTTGTGCTCATACCACAGTATGATGAAATCATCTGTTCTCTATGCTAGTACTAAACCACCTAAACAATATCTACCTCTCTTATTCATTTATATGTTCATTTTATATGTAATTCAAGTAATATTTCTTTACAATAACTTGCTTTCAGATAGTTTTCTTAGTGTTCGGAATAGAAAATAAATCAGACAAGGATATTGCCCTTATGTAGTTATAGTACATTAGAAAGATCCAATCACATAATCACATAGTGATGTTTGAGCTGAGTCTTGAAAGACAAGTAGGTGTTTGCTTATCTGAGAGAGAAGATAAATGGTCCTCATAGAAAGAGCAGCAGGAGCAAAAACATCAAGGGATAAAACACCCGGCCACTCTTTTCTGTATCTTTGGAATCATTTACAATGCCTACAGTATTGGTGGTAATCAAAATTTTTAATGAATAAATGAAGGCAAGAATGATTTCTGTAAAAATACTTAGCAGAGTGCCAAGATTTTATAAAACCTCCATAAATTAAATAAATTCTACATATCAATTAGAACTAATTTGAGAGTGAAGAAACAGGAGAAATTTTAATTGAGGCATTAAAAATACCAGCTGGTGAGTTTATAGATGACCCTAAACACTGTAGTAAGGATTAGCAACTGCACATTTCATTCATTTCCATCTTGTGAGAGGCATAAATTCTTTTTGCCTTATTGTCTCCCAATAATGGAGTTTCCACTCATGAATTAACAGAACAGGTGAAGAAATACTAATACAAGGATAAGGGGGATTTTAAATTCTGTGGTCTCCAAGAACTTCTCAGCAGTCGACCTCCATAGACTATCTTGTTATTTTTCTCAAGCCCATGTCTTGCCTTTCAATTATTACTCAGGTCGATGTCTTCTGATCTCATGCTCTATCACACCCCAAACACAACCTCTCCCAAACTCCTCTCATGGCCCTCTTCTTCCACTCTTTATTTCCTATCCTCCAAATTCATATGTGACTTCTCTACTCACAATATAATTAACTAGAGATGGAGCCTTTGTACACTGGGGTTCCTGGGAGTGGAGCCTTCACAGTCTAGTCCTAGGCAGTCTTGGCCTCACTGGTTTGGGGTCCCAATCTGTCCCTCTCTCACCTCATTCTTGCAGTTGCAATCACTTTTCTTTATCTCATTTGTTTATCTTAAAGCCCTAACCTTGCTACTGGCATAACACATTTAATTTCTACTAATTAATATCCTTGGTAATAGAGATTATTCTTGAAATAGTGCCTAAGAATGTGAGCACTTGTTTTTGAATCCTGCTTACTCCACGTAGTGAGGGAGCACAGGTAAATTTCTTATCTATAGAATGGAGACAGAGTATAATCTACTTTATTGGATAGTTAGGAGGACAAAATGCAATATTACATGTAGAGCTATTCCAGGAGACCCACTTAAAACGCCTCATTATCAGCTTAAAGCCTCCCTAACACCTACCACATAGTTAATTACTTTCTTTCCTCTCTTATGGGAAAAAAATAAATATGAATAAAACCATTTGTGACTTTTAATTATTTTTCTTAAAGATATAACAAGATCTTTGTATTTTTTTCTCAGAAAGATACCATTTCAAAAATTGTTACTAATAGCCCTGAGAATTGTTTTGGAATTCAGGGTTTTTTTCCAGCTGTGGGAGGGAAAAGGTAGGAGGGTAATATTTAAACTGGGAATGGTTCATATCCTACACTAATCTTTTTGGGATTGTTATATTTGGGATAGAGTTTGATATGTTGAATTGCCTGCACCTATGATTCTGGCAGGGGCTAGGGAAACAAAAATGTGTCCCCAAACCTTTAAACCAGGTTTGTCTTGCTTTCAGTCTTTTATCAAGGCAACTGTCCCCCGCCCCCTGCCCAAACTATTAAATGGTAGTACATTCTGGTATAAGTTACAGAAATATGTTTTACAATAATGAAAATGATAATGGTGATGATGATGATAAACATTAATATAGAATTTGTTTTCATTTTAAAGTATTAGCTTATCCATCTAATGTCTTAATAATATGGATATTTTGAAGTATGTATAAAACCCAAATACCTTGACCCACATGAATCCTTTCTATACCTAGACCTATTACCCTCTTATTGGTAGAGCCTGGTAGAGGTCCCTGAAACTCCATTTGTGGGTTCGGGCACCCAAAGAAGATACCAATTTATAACAAAATTTTATTTCTTTGGCCACTAGACATCCCCCTAAATTAGTTCCAGCCTGAGTGTCTTAACTATAAATCCAGCTGACAAAATGTAATTATAACCACATGGATTGAATTTATGTTTAAAATATGAGCATATGACTCCTCAAGGACCTGCAGGCAAGTTAAAAAAATACTCCACCTTTTCTCTACTGTTAGCTGCACTACATCCATCTGGATTGGAATATGCTGTAAAATTGAACCCTTCCTCTTTAGCTAATGTTCTCTTCTTTCCTCCATCTCTGCTCTTACTTTTTCTTTTAAATTTGGCCCAGAGAAGGTAGGAAGCAGCATTAAAGGTTGCTAGTATTTTCCCAGTTCATGGAGTCAGGGCTGTGTTCTCCAGGAGCTTTGGGTATGGCTGCTCCATTCTAGGGGATACCATATACATAGACCATGATCTACCATGGACTCATACAAGGTGTGGCTCTGGATTGTTCCTTGGGTCAAGAGTTCCTCTCCCTATTTTAACTTTTTTGTTGTTGTTGTTGAGGGACTCTACTTTGAACTTTACTCCTAGGAAAAGAAAGTTCATAATTAGATTAACCTAACACTTCTATATGAACAAGGATTGAATTGGACCCAACAGATAACCAATAAGAATCAATTATTTATTTAATCATTCACACAATCACCCAAACATTTATTGAGGTTTGCAGTGCTTGATATAGAAACCAGAAAGGGAATAAAACAGACATAAAGTCTGCCTTCACAGAGCCTACAGTTTACTGGTAGAGTCTGATGTTAATCAGACGTACAAAACTTTGTAATAAAAAAATGTACTATAAATTTTTGAAAAAATCAAAAGTGGACAGTGCATATCAGAAATCAGATCTGGTCTGTAGGCATCATGGAGGGCCTTCCAGAAGAATTTAAGAGTTGAATTGAGATATGAAGATGAGTAGGAGTTGATAAATTCAGAGGGAGAGACAGAGGGAATTGCATGGCCAGCTTGTAAAAACTGAGGCAAGTCGGCCTGACAACACACAGTGAGCAAGGAGGAATGCATATGCAGATGAGGCTTGAAAAGTCCACATTACTCAAAAGGCCAAGCTAAGGATTGTGGCCATTGTGATAAGGAGCAGTGGGGAGCCCTTCAAAGGTTTTAAGGAAATAAATGTCACAACTATGTTTGCATTTTTAAAAAATCACTCTGCCTCTGTTGAGAATCAATTGAGAATTAAGAGTGGACCCTGGAAAAGTTAGGAAACTATTGCAGTATTTAACAAAAGAGACGTAGACAGGAAGGTAATGGTCATGATCTAGCATGGATTCTAGATTTCTCTGGGTTTTAAGGAGAAATTCCTGAGATCTCTCCCACCCCACCCCCATCTCCATCTCCATATCTTTTCCTTTCTTGCCCATCACACATCTCTTATAAGTTATCTTCCAAACTCACATCGACTCCCTTTCTTCATAGAATATAATCTCAACACTGCTCATATATTTGGATAACTACTAGCTATACTTGTAATATAATATTGCTGGTCAGTTTCTGGAGGTGGATACCTCTCTCAAGTTGAACCTTAAAGATTATATTTCTTAAATATTTGGACTTCTAATTCAGAGGCATGAAATCTTGAAGTTTGCTGAAATTGAAGTTTTGGGACTTTACAGTCAATATCTTTTTTTATGATACTCTGATTGTTTTCTCAAAAGAAGCTTTACAAAATATATAAAGATAAATGAACTGTATTTTTGAAATATTGAAAATGGGATTTCTTTCTCATGACAACAGTACTTCAGTTGTCACACTAAAGATTTACTGTTATTTCTATTTTGTGAAGAACAGAAAAATTGCTCATGTGGGCATCTGGTTGTTCAAATGTGTTTAATATCATTGTTGGTCACTGAGTTGACCTATGTATGTTTTGTTGTTTTGTTCCATTTTGGTTGATTTTATTTTGGACTGTGATATTAAAATACTGCATAATATATAAAAGCATCCAGTGACATATAAATTTAAACATTTGAAAGAGTTTTATATTGATAAAGTGGAAATCAATATTACTGAAAATAAAATTTGGAATATTTTGAGTGTCACAATATAATTTTAAGGTATGATTATCATTCTTCATAAAATAATTGATGCCCAGGCATCCTATAAATCTTTTGTGTACATAATTATCTCTGTAACATTGGCCTTAAATGTACCCCCCCAAACTGAAATAATTTCAGACGTTTTATATTCCAGTTCAATATTTATATCCTTAAGCCTTATGAATTTCACAATTATTTGTTTTCTCACAGTATGTTTATACCCATAAACATTATAGCAAAGTTAGCGATTTTATTGTTATCTACATTGTAATTACCAAGATCATATGGTACAATAATCTTGGTAAAATTAACCATGGTAAAAATAACAATGATAAAATTAACTAAAGGGAAGATTTTGTGATCTGAAATTCTAAGTATCCTAATAGTCACAATGGGGTTGTCTGTGTGTGTTTGTGTGTGTGTGTGTGTGTGTGTGCGCGCGTGTAAAATATTCAAGATAATTCATTTTCAATTCTGAAGCTTCTGCTAAGCTCAGTTAATTGTATTTTGTCATAACAGGGGAGTAATTTCCTTTTTTTTTTTTTGTAGCAGTAGCATCTCTTTTGGACAAAATCTTATTTGAATCAGTGTTAAAATGGATAAAGCTGGCTTTACTTTGGCTTGAGCAGGATGGGTGTCCCTAAGCCTGTTCTCTTGATGCTTATCTCATTGAAACTTTGTGTAACCAGTAGGTTTCTGAAGATCTTTTGGGAAGAAACCATTTTATAGACAACAATAGGGCAAGAAAAAGCTTCTACAATGGAAACCTGAGACTTAACTGCATAACTTATTAATCAATCGTGAACGAGTCATAATCTGAAACAATATTTTCACTTGTAAAATGGAGATGATGATAAGTAATTCAATAAAATGAATGTCAGAATGGTGATTGGCAAGCAGTTGGCGCTCAGCAACTCACTTGCCCACAAATTTGTCTCCAGATGCTTGTAATCATGCATCACAAACTGGCTTCTGCAGTGCTAATACGTAGATGAGCACGCAGTGCATCTATGAAGGAGCGCAAATGGGATCAATTCCTTTGGAAAGGATAAGAAGGAAGTGGATAGAGCAAAGGGAAAAGTTGAGTTTCTATGAGGTTCCAACAAAGACACTGTCTAACCGTAGGAAGAGCTCGGGAACAAAATGGCTCAGCAAACGTCCCATATCGAGCTAAAAAGGCTGGGCATCTTATACCCATGCCACTCATCCAACGACACAGGACACTCCAGGTAGGGTGTGACCACCTCCCTGGGACTTTTAAATCCTCCTTCTACTGTCTGCCCTGGCAATTCAGATATTTAAATTTCATATAACATGAAAGCACTTGTTATTCAAGTGCTTCTAGGAACCAGCCTAGTATCAAGTGTGAACCATCTCCTAGGGTCTTTGCCAGAGTATTAAAGCTTCTATCTTGGAAGAATGCTCCAAAATTAAAAAACAAACAAACAAAAAACTCTCCATTATCCAATACTGCTTCCTAGTCCCCTATAATAACCACCCTCAGAGTCCATATGCCTTCTGTGCATACACCTCCTAGCTGCTGTCAATTCATGCTGGCTAAGTCTTACAGCTCCTTGGGGATATAGTCCCTTTCTTCTAGTAACAGAACCAATATACTCCTGGCTGGATTATTTAGTGGTTTAAGACTAGGTAGAGACTTAGTATCCTGTAAGAAAAGTGGGGGCAGCTCCTGGATAGAGGGTTGTATTGAAGGACAGAAACATCTTAATTATCTTTAAAAAACAGTAGGGTACTCACTCTTAATAGGACACGGTGGACCACTTCAGACGACTCATACACTTCAGGTGAATCTGGGAATTCAAGATCCTAAGGTCATAGAATCCATATGTCCCCATCTCAAATGTTAAGTTTCATTCTTTCTCAATCAGGGTCCTTAGCTTGTGCCTTGGTTGGTAATAAAACATGCTTTGGCACTTGGTTATCTGATAATTAAGAGCCAGTACTTGTCTTCGGCTTTCTCTAAACTTCCAATGCAGAAGAGCTTATTTTCATGGTACAAAGGAGACCCTGTGGCTTTCACTCATGGCTTTCAGCCTCTCCCTCGCTTTTTTATTTTTCCTCTGGATCATTCATGAAGTCTCCAAACAGCCATCCAGGTCTGCTTTCCTTGCTACTATTTCTCCCCAAATTCTCCAATGGCTGAAACACTGTATCAAGGAATGCATATGCTCCCACAGATATAATAATATCCCAATTCATGACCAGTGAGAGTCTGAGCAACTGGGCCACCACAGTACCCAGGGACAGAACGTGCTCCCCCTAACACCCCTGATGGAGTCCTCACTGCCAGCCAAGCGATGAGGGATGCATCTACAACACCCCATCTTCCTGCCTGCGGTCTAGACTCCTAGCACCGACGTTCCCTGCCTTTATTCTCTGAGGCAGAGTTAATTATGCAGCGCATTTACCAGGTGGTGACTATTTTGTTTTCTTAAACTTTAAAGACAACATTTTTAGTCTTCTTTTCAAAGCAATCGAATTTGAAAACGACTCGAGGCGAAGAGCAGGAAGAACATGAAACCTTCTAGCAGACCGCGCCGGACAGACAGGAGGGAGGCTGAGCAGGTCGGCGACTCCACGTCAGATCTGCTCCATCTTGGAAAAGAGGTGGTCACAGATGCGGGTCAGTTCGTTCCTCGTTTTCTTTCGTCTTTTGTTCAACGTTCTCCTCCGGTGAGTGGATGCCCCTCTGCTCTTCCTCAGGCTCACGTGGAAGTCAAGGCCTTCCGGAGGCCTGGCTCTGGGCCTGGACCACCTGTTCTCGGCCAGTTCGAGTTTCTCTTTTGCGCGGGCCTCTCAAGGCCCTCACACCGACCCCGACCCGCCTCCAGCGCCTCCCGCAGCGCCTCGGCCGGTTCTTGAGACGCAGGGTCTCCTTTTGCATCGCGTGCACGTCGTTCGGGCCGCCTTGCAGCTCGTCCACGATGGCCCGGGCCCAGGACAGGCGGAGTAGGCCGGCCCCGGGGCCTCCCGCCCGCCCGTCCGCTGGGAGTTCCCGGGGAACCGGCGCCGCCGCGTCGTCTCGGGCGGCCTCCTGCGGGCTGAGGGGCGCGTACGCCCACGCGCAGTCCCCGAGCTGGTTAAGCCTCCGCTGCAGGGCCGTTTCCTAAACCCGGAAGTCCCAGGCCGCCCGCCCCGCCCCCGCGGCCCCACGCCGGAAGCTCCATCAGCCCCGTTGGCGCCGGCCTCGGCCTTCCGGGCCGCAGGAGGCGTAGCGCCGGGACGCCGCCTAGAGCGTCTCCGTGGAAGGGGAGGCGCCGCCGCTCCGGGGTGAGTCGTGTGCGGCCCGCTCGCCGCCCCGCAAGCGTCAGCGTTCGGTCATCCGCCTCCTCGGGCCGCTCTCCGCCCAGGTTGGTACCCTCGGCTGCGCGGCGTCGGGGAAGGGAAACCCTGGTCTGGCGGGGTGGGCGCCCATCCCAGCCCCGGCTGTGCCTTCGAGGACCTGGGGCCGGGGCCTCAGCCTCCCGAGGGTCGCGCCACGGGGCGCTGTTGTCGGGACCAGAAGCGTCCTGGACCGGCCGGGGGGGTCCCCGCGGCTTCTCAGAGCGGGAACCAGGCTTGGTTCCAGGGCCGCGCTCCCGGCAGGGTGGGTCTTTTCTAGAAGGAATGAGAATTAACGTAGTCCTTCAAGGCTTGCTCAAGTCGGCCAGACTTTGGCCTGGAGATGCCACTTGGTTTTCAAGTCGTCCAGGGGTCTGGGGAGAGCTTGAGCCACCCAGGCCGGTCAGAGGCGGGTCTCATGTCCTCTGGGGAGGAGGGGGGGCGTTGGCATTGGCCAGTGCTCATTTCTGGAGAATTCCATTACTCGTTTTGGTGTCCACCTGTATTAGGAAGAGGAAGGAAGCGGTTTGGGCAGGGCGAGAAGTTGAGCTATGACGTAAGCCTGAGAACAGCTTCAGCCCGCTCCGCGGGCAGGGCTGGAGCGAAACTGGCTCACCACAGTTGTCTAGAATGAGCCTGAAATGTCCAAGTATTTAGACCCCATCGCAGTGAGCCATTAGGTGTGAGTTGCCGCAGAGAGGTGAGCATGCCTGTGGTGTTTATCTGCAGCTAAAACAATCTCTTCAAGCAGCTGATAGATGCAGACTGTTGCTGTGACAAGTTCTTCCCTGAAGGGGTACCTGATAGGCACATAACTGCCTGCTGCATCGTGGCTCTGGGATAACTAAACTCGTCCATGGACAGTATACAGACCCAAATTCTGAAATTTCTTATGAGACTGTAACAGGCAAATGAAGTTACGCTTGGTAACAACCACTCCCCAAATCAAAACTTTAGAACAGCAAAGTTTTAGTTTTCACTAATGTAACTTATGCATCATGGGTCACAGGGGATCTTTACTTAATATACTTACTTAGGATGGTGGCTAACAGAACAACCACCATCTTGAATGTTGTTGACTACCAGAGGGAAAAGAGAGTTCTGGAAGTTCTCAAACCAGAAATCACATACTCTGGCCAGGAATCCTCAAATGTCACTGCTGTTCGCCAATATTAGTCAGAAAACAATCCCAGTATGTGTTCAGAAGAGAAGAACTAGCCGCCTAATGACTGCCACAGAAACCTCCCTCTAAGTATGCCTCTCACCTCATTACTTCTAACTTCATTAAAGGCTGCTTCCAAACTCCAGTCATCTTGGTATTTGCTGAATTTTTCATTCTCTCTCATTCCAATATGTATTTGCTTGTGCTTTTCCTCTGCTTTTGCCAAGAAATGGTTTTTGAATTGGTAAAAGAAAAGATTATATTTTCATAAACCAGACTTCTTTCTTTTCATTGGTGCTCTCATTTTAACTTTGGGATGAGTAATCATGTGTCAAGATATGATCTCAGTCAGAAAAACTATGTATCTTCTTTCATCCTAAAGCACCATTTTTCCTCTAGAGTATTTCTTACATCCTATATGGCCTGTCTCAGCTTGGGTTTGTGGTTTTTTTTTTTTTTTAATCCCTAGAGCATCCTTTAATCATTCCAGCGTTTAGCTTGAAGCAATTATTTTTATTCATTAATTAGGCAATTATTAAATACTAAGCAAATAGGAGAAGTCTTGGAATGTTTCATGTGTTTTAATTTACTTTTGTTTTATTTGAGGTTTTAAAGATGAGATTTATCTTATAATTACCTTTTCTGCTAATTCAGTGAGAAATAGAGAAGATCATCTGTTGCATAGAGAAAACATTATTAGAAGCCAAGATTTTCTCAGTCCTCCAGACTTAATTAATCCTGCCTGATAATATCACCTGACTTCAATTTCCTCATCTGTAGAATAAGAAGGTTTCACTAGAAAATCTCTAAGGAATAGCTCACAATTAAAATTCAGGAACCAGTTCTCTGAGGCCAGAAATTCCTATATAGAACAATAATTCACTTTCTAAATAATGTCATTGTTGGCTTCCAATCCTCTGAAGACTTAAAAAAAAAAAATCACTGTTCTGTTCTCTGGTGTGTAAAGTTTGTGGGGATAGGAGACACATGTGATATTTAAGTTACAGATTACAAAATAAGCAATATGCTCCAATACTTGGGAATAAATAATCTTTTTAATTACCATAGGGTAAACACTTACAAGAATGATCCAGATCCTGACATTAGATACTCTCCTGGGATGAGGGGCATGGGAAACTGGGTCTCAAACAGATACAGCCACTAGGATAAATTGCAGTGGTTATGGACAGCAGGTCCACTCTGACATCTAAAACTGACACCACCACAAATGAACAGTCCGAGTAGCATTTTCAACACCTTGATTATCGTGGCTTCTCTACATATAGTTTTAGTAGATAGACGTGTTACTCCATAAATGTCTGTTATTCACTGAAGAAATAATAAGGATATCTGATCAGATAGCACTGCTAAGAATGGGTGTTGAATTTTAATACAGATTTCTTGTGTTTGTGTTGAGAGTATCAAATAATTTTTCTCCTTATTTTTATTAATGTGGAGAATTACCTTGATTCCCTATGGTAACCAAACTTAATTACTGGGATAAATGCAGTTTGTGTTTTATTACATATATTGCTTGTGTGTCCCTGAACTCAGCATGATGATGTTTTATTAAAGAGTATGTCATCTGTAGTCATAAAAAAGATTGGCCTGTAAGTTTCCACATCGTAGCGTCCTTGTCGTATTTTGGTATCAACGTTATGTTGCATCATAAAATGATTTCAGTCTGTTCCACTTTTCTCAAAGAGTTTATGTAAGATTGGATTTCTTTCTTTTTTAAATGTTTAGAAACATTTATTCCTGACAGCATTCAGGACAGGAGTGATTTTGTTTGGGGAAGAGTAGTCAAGATTCACTATTGTTAATAGACTTCAGACTAGATATTCTGTTAGTTCCTGTGTCAATTTTAAGTTCTTTTGTATAGGAGTTTGTATTTTTATTTAAACTTCAACTTATTGCCATGAAATTATTATTAAACAATATTACTACATTTCTTACGTGTAGGATCTGTATTGATGTATCATTTTGCATTCTGGATATTGATACTGTTTTTCTTTTACTTAGTCTTGCCGGGGTACAGCCAAATTATTAGATTTTTCAATGAACAAATTTTGAGTTTGTTGACTATTTGTATGTTTTCAGGTCTGGGATTTGGGTAGCTGATCTTTACTTTTTATTAGGGTAACTTCCTTTGTCCTCTTGCTGTTCTGTTCTTTAAAAAAAATTATTAGTATATATAATAAGCAGTACCTTCATTGTCTGTCTGTTTTGCCTCTATTTTGTTCCTAAGGATGCCATATGTCATTAATCATCTCCACAGTGCTCAGCAGACCAAGCCTACTTGGCTGCCACTCTGGCCTCTCCTGGACTTCTGGTTAACTACTTCCACCTGGCCTCTGTTGCTTCATGGTACCATCATCCTCGTTTTTATCAATGAACCCAGCTCTGTGACTCCCCCTCCCACCGTTAGCTCTGGCCTGCAGGGCAAGGCTATCACTGCAATTCTCAGGGACTCTAGGGCTTCTCTCACCGGCACCTTCTGGATGAGTCTTCTGGGTTTCCCCACCGTGCTGGGGGCAGGGGGAGGTCATTTGATGTCATCACATAACATACACTTGAAAATGCTGAATTTTCTCAGCCATTAATCCCTTCCTGAACCATCTGCTGTAGAAATTCGGGGATTTCAACTTCACTCACCTTGGGCTATCACTTTCCCAGGCCTCAAGGGATAATAGTTTCTACTAAGCCCTGGAATCCTCGTCAGTGTATTAAGTGAGATATCCTAAGGGAGTGTCCCCAAGTCAGTGAACCCTCCCTTCTCCATCCTGATGTCTTGGCCCTTGTCAAACATTGCAAGGGACCCCAAAGGCTCTGCTGCTGGAGGCTATCAGCTTCCAGCACCCTCGCCGTTGAATGACTAGTTCTCTCTTGAAGGGCTGTCCAAGCTGCATAGTTCCATGAGTGAGCCTCGGTTTCTCCAGTGTTATGAAGTGAGCTATTGCCTGGTCTTCAGGCAGTTTGGCGGGAGAAACACGATAACTGAAGTGTAGAAAGATAGGTAATGTGTAATCACACACAGTTGACCCTTGAACAATGTGGTAAGAATTAGGCGCGCCCACTCTCTGCACAGTGGAAAATCCCAGTATAATTTATAGTCGGCCCTCTGTGTATGTGGTTCCTTCCTATCGGTTCTGCATCCACAGATGCAACTAACTGCAGATCATGTAGTGCTATAGTATTGAAAAAAATCTGCCTGTAAGTGGACCTGCGCCGTTTAAACTGGTACTGTTCAGGGGTCAACTGTAATTGGAATCGGGATGGGGACTGAGGAATTTGATGCCAAACAGCCAGGGTACCCAAGTGGATAGTTGAGGAGGATGGGGATGTTAAGGGCTGGTGTTTCCTGATGACCTGGCAGGAAATAAACACCAGCACCAGGTAAGTAGGTAACCAGGGCAGATCTGGGCTTCCCAGGAGGCCTGAGGTAGGAGCAGGACTTCAGCCACGGGGACAGCTCCACATGTACATTGAAACGGTGGACAGGTCAGTATGCAGGGTAAAAAGTAGCCCTCATCTCTAGAACTGTGAAATGTCTGCAGAAAAGAGGGAAAAGCCCAACATAGTGATATGAAGTGGTGCAAACTTTGAGGGTGAAGGGGAATAAGAAATCTAGTCCTGAAAACTGTAGTAAATGGTAGCATCTGTTTCTTTTACTCCCTTTACCTAAGTTAACTCCTTTTTGAGAGAATTTTCTCCCAGCCAAGGCCAAACATGCTTGTACCACTTCTCAAAAGAACATTATCTGCATGAGACATATCCAAGTGAGTTCCTTCCTCCTTTCTCTTTCCCCCTTCTTCTTCCTTCCTTTCTTGCTTACTTCCTTTCTGTCCTCCTTCCTTTGTTTTTCTTTTTTTTCTTCCTTTTTCCTTCCCATAGGTTCCTGGTGCATCAGTTTCCATTGCTACTGAAATATTTTCATTAAAAAAATCAGTTTTTAAAATATTAAAAAATTAATTTTTATATAGGTTGAAGAGAAAGGGGGAGAAAAGAGAGAGCTAATAATTTTGCCTGCCTTTTTTGACAGAGAGTTTTTGGACAGTGAATTGACAGAGACTGGTTTTCTCTAGGGTTCAAAAAGGCAATGTTTTTTTTTCTTCACTGAAAGTGGTTGTAATTATTATTTACAATCTGAAGAAAGTAAAATGACTTCTTCATGTCTGACAGTTTGTCTTCCTTGCTTTTCCTCCAATGTTCTTTCTGCCAGTATTCTCTTTTCAGCTTTTCTTAACATCCTGTACTCATACAGTCTCTCTGAAAGATATCTCAAAGCTTTTCAGCATCATCCTTTTACAGATGAGGAAAGCTAGAGGCCGTAAAATGACTTTCCCATAGCTTTGGAGCTGGTGGAAACAAAATCTGCTTACTATCGGCTTAACCCACAGCTTGGGTTGTCTGTCATGTTTTTGTACTGTTTTATGTTCTGATCTACTTATTTCCTCCAGCTGGTAATTAGAGCCAAGACTCTCAGATCCATGTAAATTTAGTCTTACTTTTTCTGAATCTATTTTTCTTTCATTATTACATATTTTTTATTTTCTTTCTTTCCCCTTCCCTCTTTCTTAATCCATTGCCATTTCATTTTATTTCACTTGCTCTTTTTTCACCCCTCTTCTTTTTCCTCTCTCCTTTCTTCCTTTTATCCTTTCTCCTAATTTGTTGCCTTTCTGATCACAGCAACATGCTGCATCTATACACAGAGCCGTTTCCTTAATGAGCTCAGAGCAATGAACATGCATTACCTTATTACTAATCCCTCCTATCATTTCTGTAAGGCCCATTCATTACCTCTCATTTACAAATGGGAACAAGAGACAGATGCAGGAAGATTAATCGAGCTACTCAGGGATAAACAGTGAATCAGTGCCAGAGCCATAAACAAAACCCTGCTCTCATCGACTTCCCCTATATCAACTCTGTTCATGTTTCTCCTTTTCTTTCTAAATCTTGCCTCATTAAGTAGTGTTAACTCATCCCTGAAGTACTTTGAGGCAGACTGCCACAATCGGCTGTGTTCTGCACCACTGGGACAAGCATGATGCTTTAGTTCTGTCTCTGATATTGTTTGTGGGAACTTGGTCTTGTCTCGCAGTGTTTGGGTACCATTTTCCCCATATGTATAATGGGAAATAAGGGATTTTAATAGGGTAGTGTTTCCCAAATTTGGTACATCAGATGGTTTTATCAGTGCAGGAGTTGATTTTAGGTGGTGCTGAGACAGAGCATTAAATAAATCATGACGGCATCATCATCATTCATTTCTTTTAAATTCTCCTGATGACTTCAAGGAGAAAGGTTTATTACGTTATACTATTATGGCACTTGCTAATTACATATTTAAGAAAGAGAGGTTCAGCACTTCTGGTAGCCACAGTATCTTGCTATAATTTAAAAGAAATCATTTATTTTTATAATTATCTTGTATTAATGGTGAGTAAAACAAATTATTTCATGTAAGATGGTGAAACAAAGCTTTTTAAAATATTTTTTACCGAGGTATTATTGACATACAACATTATATTACTATCAAGTGTACATCATGATGCTTTGATATTTGTATACATTGTGAAATGATCCTCACAATAAGTCTAGCTAACACCCATCACCATGCATAGTTACAAGCTTTTTTTCTGGTGATGGGAACGTTTAAGATCTACTCTCTTCACAACTTTCAGATATGCAGTACAGTATTGTTAAGTATAGTCGCCATGCAAAGCTCTTTTTAAATATAGATTTCTATAAATTTGCAAAACCACCAGTGAAAAGGAAACCAGAAAGGAAGTAATCATATGGGTGGTATATAGATATGGAAAAATATCTTGTAGGTAAAATTGATATGGATGAATTTTGGGAAGGACAAAACTATGGAACACTTTTCCATTTCTACAACATTTATGTGAATTAAGAGTGGTAGCTTGGATTACTGTTCTCAGTCCTTTCATCCTTTGTGCTGCCTTGTGGCCTCATAGTGCCTCCATGTGGGATGTATGTTCTCTCATTGATTTTGGGCTTATCCAAGTGACTTGCTTTTACTAATGGAATGTTCACCAGTGTTTGGCTTGGGATCCCTGCATGTTGGCCTTCCTACCATGAGAAGAACGTGAGGTACATTTCTGATGTTCCCAGAGTGATGAAGCTCTGTGTTGCTGATGTGACCCTGAATCAAAGCCTGGACGTTAGCCTAGTAGGCCCAGCCCAGAAAAGACCAGCCCAGAGCAGCTGAACCACTAACACATGGATTGGTCTAGGACATTTCCTCAGATAAAAGGAGCTTCGGGGAAAAGAAGAAAACAAGCGAAAAGTAAAACAAACAAGAAAAATACGTTGCTGCTCTTTTTATCTCTGCCCTTTTCCCCGGGAGGCAGGCAGCTCCTGATGCTGCTTGTCTATTTAGCAGGCTGTAGGCCTAGCCAGAACGTTAGTTTGCTTAACATCCCTCTGCAAGACACTGTCTTCTCAGCGCTGCCCTGATGCTTTCCTGTCAAACCCTGAATGACCCTCCTAGGTCCCTTAGCTTTCATTTAGAGAACTGTGGCCATTTATCTGGAAGTAACCATTTGCCCTGGAGTTCTATGCTCTCGCACCTTTCCAAAGGTAATAGGTTGGGGCATTTTGTTGTCACGTAGGAGGTTGTCGCTGTTTGCCATACTTCGAAAATTTCCTTTGTGTTTCTGTTGACTTTGGTTATAGTAAGAAAAATCGTTTTTAATTGTAGATGTTTAGGTACTTCAGGGGCACTTCACTGAGAGTTTTGTCTTGGATATTCTTGAAAGTTTGTATTTTTATAATTTTTTTTTTTTACCTCCGATGTTTCTTTGCAGTGGCTTAATGTTTGAAATTATTTTGTGGCTTTTTTTGGTAAATATTGAAATGTAGCAGTAATGTCTTTTGAATATTCCCAAGCCCGTGAGTCCTTGAAAATATTTTTTATATATACAGTAACTTTATTATTTTTTTTCCTTGTTTTTTTTCTTTTTTCTTTTTTTTTTTTTTTTTTACCTCCCAGTCCGGGGCACGAACCGGCGTCCCCCGCGTCGGCAGGCGGACTCTCAACCACTGCACCACCAGGGAAGCCCCTATACAGTAACTTTATATGTAAATACGTAAGTGGTGCAAGTTTAAAGGATGTTGATGTTCTATGTGTTTTTTCCCTGATGTGTTGCCCAATTGTTGTTCACAGTTCTGAAGAATTCGAATAAAAGTGTAAATATATATTTAAAAAAAAAAATAAAAGAAGCCCCAAGGGAGGCCAGTTGGGTGAGATATATGTCTAGCAGAAGTAATTGGAACCCAGCTGGCCCCCAGCCAATTTGGGAACATGGCCCTAAACCCTGGGAACCTGGCAGCCTCCAGAGCCAACATGTTTCCCTCCCCAGTGTGTCTGCTGACAGGATCTCATTCATTACAAACAGTGCATTAGATTCAAGAGGTCACCTCTTCATCCCTGTTCTCTGCCTTACAGGTTTTGTGACTGCAGTTGAGTTGCTTAAACATTTTAGGGCTTGGTATCTTAATATGAAAAGGTAGATAATTCCTGTCAAAAAATGTTGATTGAACAAGCCAAGAGCTGTAAAGCAATTAGCAATGTGCGTGACTCATGGTCAGCACCCAATAAGCGATATTCATAATAATGATTTATTTAACCTCATCTTCTACAGCCCTGAAATTGCACCCTAATTTCAAATCATATGAGTGGCTCTTCTAACACACTAGGCCAGGACATAAGTTTAGTATATTTATAATTACAATTTAGATTATTTTTGATATGTTTTTCAATTTTCTTGCATCTATTCATCTTAACAAATTCTCCTTTGATTTAAATTATTTTCCCTAAGGTTCCTGAACTTTCTGCATGTATGATCATATCAAATGCAAATGAAGACACATTTGTCCCTTCTTTTATATTTATATTACAAATTTTGTTTTCTTATCTCATGGTATTAGTTAGACCTTCCAAGACAATGTTGAATAAAGCGGTGATGGTGCACATTTTCTTGATTTTTTCACAGTAATCAAAGGCTTTAACATTTCACTATTTAATCCTATTTACTGTTTAATTTTTTTTGTTTTTTACCAGTTTTGACTTTATTTCATCACACTTAGATACACTTACCTTCTTATTACTTACATAATTTATAAGACTTTTAAACTGAAGGTATGCATTAATATTTATATATGTTTTCCTTTGTTATGTTGAATAATTCTTTTATTATACTGCTGGATATGATTTGATAATCCATTATTAATTTTTTACATCTAAGTTCATAAATAAAATTGGTCTGTGGGCTTACTCTTACTTTTCTCATTCAACAAGTATTTATTGAGTACATATTAAATTTTAGATATTTTGCACAATATTGGGAATTCAGAGGAAACAAAACATACATTTTTCTTTGCCATCATGGAGCTTACAGTTTAATACACAGGATTCAAATGTGATAAGTGCTAAAATTATAGTGTACTCTTGAGGATATTAGTGCTGGAAGTAGATAACCAAGTCTAGGCAACTAATCGAAGCTTCCACAAAAGTTTTACTGAACCTAAGACTTGAAGAACACTTTGGTGAGAATGAGATAAAAGAAGAATGGAGGGAAGAAGGTTGGGGCAGCTGAACACATTCCAGTCAATTTGTTTAAGGAAAGACAAGCACAAAAAGTGACAAGCCAAAGTGACCAGAGCTGGCCACTCTTAAAGGCGCACAGCAGATCACAGTGGTGAAGAACAATGCTGCAAAACAGGCTGGAGGTTTAGGCACAGATGTGATTCTACTGAAAAACCTGACTACGTTATCAATTTTAACTTCATTCAAAAGTTTAACCTTGAATTAAGGCTTAGTTAATTCAAAAGACACTAAATATTTTGAGCAAAATAATTGAGTAGGCAGTCAAATATAAGGTCTGGCTCCCAGAATAGAGGTATGCTCTGAAGGTACAGCTTTGTGATAGAATGGCTCTAGGTGATGATTTCTACCATCTGATGGGATGACTTTAGGGCACAGTGTAAAATTTAGTTGCCTTATCAGCATCTCAAAATATGTAAGTCTAAAACAAGGAATTCACCAACTTTGTCTCAAATATGCTTCTCCCCAGTTCAGCTGTCAACCAGTGACATCATCATTTAACGGTTCACCCACACTACTTCAACATCTCAGTTATCCAACCAGTGTCCAAGTTCTGGCTTTTCCTGGCAAATTCCCTTCATGCGTAATTTCTTATCCCTTCGCTTGTTACTCTAGTTGATTCTATCATCACTTCTTCCCTACACTTTTTCAATAGCGAAATACCTCGTCTCCCAACTGCCAATCTTCATTCCCTCAAATCTAACCTCTGTATTTCAAAACTGCAAAGTTTTAATACAGTATGTCATTGAAAAAGCACAAAAATGATTATTGATTTAAAATATTTAAATATCATATATGTAAGATAAGAAAATTTAACCAAGATTCTTCATTTGACATAAAATATCGGCGAAAATAATATCATGCAGGATTGTTGTAAAATTAGATAATCTTAATTCATCCTTAATCCTTAACCCTAGCATTTATGTAATCCTCAATAAAGGGTGGCTATTTTATTCCCATGCCTTTCCATTTTCTTTCAAGTATTATTTTTTTCTGACAAAACTGGAATCATCCAAGGATTCTTGAACTAACAAAAAGGACTGCTGTGGTTCATTATTACTAAGGACCCAGTGTGTGGCTCCATGGCACATGACTTCATTTACATGTTACCTTTACTATGGCCCCTTCCCTGCCATCATAGTGCTGAGATTCCATATGGAGAAATATCTCAACATGTACTTCCTAGATCTGTCTGAGCAATTTGTTTTCTGTAAGCTGTCTTCCTGACTTTTTTAAGAATAAAGGACAAGGCAATCTTAACATGACACATTAAGTAGCTTAACACTCTCTACTGTGCTTATTTTGAAGTGTTTTGTTGTAATTGGCATACATACCTGCAACCTGAACAATCTAGCTGGGGCTGCTGGGAAGCTAACTGGCTACTAAATTAGTTCACCAGGTTTCTGCTAAGGTGTGCCAATAATGAGGTCATTATAGTTAAATGGCAAATGCCAGTGAGAATTAAATCTTTTCTAGCCATTGTTTTTTTTTTTTTTTTTGCTTGAATAATCCACTAAGAATACTAGAGAAAGTAAAGAAATTTAGGGGAAAAAAATCTCTGCCTTATTTTAAGAGCCACGATAATCTTCCCAGAATAGATATATATTGGAGCTAAGTGTCCATGTAACTATCATCTAAGACAAAAGCAAAATGTCCTTCCATTATTATTAGAGAATTTCGTGGATAGCCTCTGTAAGGAGATGTGATTATGGCTGTCTCACCCCACATAAAGGTATCGCAACACTAAGATTACTCCTCTGACCAGTGCTATATAAGATTATGTAATTCTTTTATGACATTTATCACTTCAGCTGCCATTTAGCACCAAATTGATTAATTTACTCCTCTAGGCTGTGGTGGTGGAAGAATACAATCACACATCCCACAGCCTTTTGAGAAGTAGTGCTGATATGGTCCATCTGCAAAGAAAGATGCTGTTTTAAAACAAGGTGGTGGATATCTAGAAGGAGTATTACAACGAAACATTTAAGATCAACTAACTCTTCCCCCCATTATCAACCCAACCACAAGGGTTACAGAAAACACAATCCTACATGTATGTGGGAGGGGAGAGCTTATACAATCCTTTGTTTTCTCTTTTATGGATGTAACTTCATCCTAATTGATGTTCCTCAAAATTCAACCCTTGAGTCCTTTTATCTGTCAGCTACACTAAAAGAAAGACCGTGATAATGATAGTTACAACCTTATTTATCATCGTCATTATAAAAGTAAGATGATTATAAAAATGTATTGTTAAATAATTTATTCTTTCTATTATTACTATTTTGTAAAGCAGGACTGTTGTTTTACCCACCTTAGAATCACCAATGTCTAGAACAATAATTGGAAAAAAATAGATGTTAAAAATATTTGTTAACATTTAACTATAATTATTTCTCTCTTAAGATAAATAGTTACTGAAATAAACTGTCTGTGCTAGCAACCGCCTGGTTCCAACTTCTTTGCAATCATGCATCTTTAAAAATTCCCTTTTATTCTGACAGGGAGTAATGGCCATTTCTTTCTCACATTCTCATTTATACTAAAAATGTATTAGAAAATTAATTTCATAAAAGAGAGAAAATGATTAAGCTCCAACAAATGTCCAGCACACCTGGGAAAATGTGAATTATTGAAAATGGAGTCTGCACTGAATCTTGAAAACCTGGAACAAACTGCTTGTTACTGTGGTCTGTTTCATTGAATTGCAGTGACTAAAAAGGAGAGTGGCTTAATGCAAAGGCTTTTCCATTGAGAGAAAATTCTCTCTCACACACACACTCACACTCACACACACACACACACACTCAAACACACATGAGGTCTTGCCTGAAGCACAGAATTATCGCTTTCATTTACTGTGTTAGAATTGCAGTCTGTGAGGTAAATTGTGTGTACTCTAATTTGGGCAGCATTCTTTCATGGAAGTGAGGTTCTTAGACATAGTCGAACACACTGAATATTTAAGTTATATATTCAATTTTAAAATGTTGAAGAGAGAGGTATTTGGAACAACTTTGAGAAGACCATGTACAACACTAGCTAAGCAAAAGGATAACAGTGTAACCTGTGCAAAGCTTATGAGGCTTCCCTGCCACACCTCATTCTCAAGGATGTGACGAATTCCCAGGGACATCAAACCCACTATTGTGCTATCTTTCCACAGGTCTTCACACCGTCCTGGGCTCTCTCCTTATAAAACCAGTTAAGACCATCATCGTAACCTCTCCCTTGCAATCACTAACAAGTACGCAGTCCTCTGTCCCTGGAAAAACAGAAATATTACATCGATCCTGTGTTGTACTTTTCCCCACATGCTCAACTTGGTTAAAGGAAAGAGTTGCAACTGTGGTTTAATGGTATCTCATTTAATTTCAGTTTACAAGTTTCCCATGGGCCCTGAGCACTGTCCTATCACTTTACATTTACCCAGGCTATTTTCTGCTTAAGGCGATAACTTCCAACTTCACCCACTTCCACCCACTCAGTTGATGACCATGATTTATTTGTACTTCTCTTCATAAACTAAAAATAAGAAATACTCCACCAAAGTTATGAATGTACCTCCTTCTTAAACCACATGTACCAGAAGATAAATTGGCTGAAATGTCTCCCACCTTACGCAAAATAAAACAAGTAAAACATAATGTTTCATTCATCTCAACCTTTGCTTCTTTACTCTCCTTTACAGTAAAACTCAGAAGAGTTTTCTGTTCAACCTGGCTCCCCTCTTTATATTTCATTCCCTTTAAACTCACTCAAGCCAGGTGCTGTAGCCATCACTCCAGGAAAATCATTTTTGTTGAACTAGACAACAAACACCACGGTGCTTCATCTATGGTCAGTTTTGGGTGCACATTTTACTAGAATCTCATTCTGTGTTTAGAAAATGGAACTTCCTTATATTGACCTGAGTTTTGCCTGTTGTTGCTTTAAGCCTTATATGTTGGCCTGAATCATTCTTTTACATGGCAGCCCTTTGGAGGCTACAAAGCTAAGTCACAGAGCATGTTTGGGAAATCTGCTAATTAAAATTCTATGCCTAGTGGTCTTATTCTCCCATTAAACGAATGTTTTCATTCAGTTGAGCACTCCTCGTACATGTGGGCCATGGCTTCTGGAAAGGGGCCCTTGATTGCCTTAAGGCAAGACAAACAACACTTTCTTTAATAGTAGATTATTGGCTCAGCAAGGAAGGTTAGCGCAGGATTAAATAAAAGTTATCCAGAGTTAATCTGCTGCATGGGTCAGAGCTGAGCTCCTTCACAGCCTAAATGTATGCATTTTTAATAACCCTATGCTGTATTTTCTATATTTATGAAATGGGAATAGTTATAGGCATGTCTTTACGTATTTATAGAGAAGAATAAATTAAATCTTATTAGTTAAGTGTTTAGAATAGTGCCTGACACATAGTAAGTGCTCATTAAAATGTAGCCATCGTTATTGTTGTTATTAGGGGTTGATTTGTGAGCTACATGGTCAACTCAAAGTAAATATTAGAACTCTCGCTTCCAGTGCTATAACAAAAGCACACTTTCTTTTGCTGGCTCTGAACATAGTCTCATTTGCTGCTGGCGTTTCATTGCTAGGAGAACCAGCATTAGGATGAAAATAATCCTAAAGAGAGAAAGAGACAAGACTCTTAATTATATTCAATGAGATGCTGAATTAGATGTCTTGACTCCCATACAACCTCTGTAGACATAGTGGCATGATCTAGTAAACCACCATGATTACAGTGATTGACACACTTATACTATTATAATGCCATTAAGGACAAATAGTAAACAAATTGCTTGGCTAAGACTTTGAGATTTTGATTCCACCTCTTCTTACAATGCATTCATTGTTAATTTCATTATACAATATCTGGTCCCATAATTGTAGTTACAAAGAGCAGAGAAAGCCTTTCATGCCAGTACAAGCAAAAATCCTGAGAGTCATTCTATGTCCAGAGATGTAGAACATATTCTCAAGAAGATGAAAGGCATAAAGTTGAGAAGGTTGGGCATAATGTAGTTTGACACAAGGGGCAAGGGCTCACCCTTCTCCAGAAGTGAGCCATTATGTAAGTTTTAAATGACCATTGTAGGTGATTTCCTATTGTGTTATTCTACTAAATTTGTGGGAGGTGTGTGTTGTGCCTGTATTTCTAGAGGTATTTGGCAGATTTGTTGATACCTTCTGAAATTGGTGTTTTTTGCTTTGCTTTTCTTCTTAGGTCAGGCATATTTATGCAGCATATCTTTATAAACAATACCTTAATAAACCCCAGCTGAGATTTTACAAACTATGGTAATATTAAAAAAAACAGATAATAAATATAAAGTATATACTTACATCCCCAAAGAGATGTGTGGCCCATTCACAGTTCCATAGACATTTCTCCTTTTCGACATGGGATTTCCTTGTCTGCTGAAGATATGTATCAGAAAATAACTATGTCTAAATTGTTAACAGTGGATACTGTAATGTGAACTGCTCCTATGATGATACAAGCAAATGGAAATGTTTTTCATGCTAATATAATCATTTTCATCACAGATACTATTTATTGATTGTTCTATACCAGGTTTACTGTAATAGGCACTGCACCCTTGATGTCTCATTTAAGTCTTGCCTTAGCAGTATGATATACTTATGATTTATCTCATCTACTCTTAATAGAAGAGAAAGCTGAGATTCAGAGAGGGTTAAATAATTTGTGCAAAGTCATAAAGTGCAAAGTAAGTGTGATAGATTAAATTTTTGGCCCTCTTCCTTTTAAGAGTTGAGGTATATGTTTTCTTCCCTTGAATCTGAGTGGGCTCTGTGTATGTTTTGAATAATGAAATACAGAGGAAGTGATGCTGCTGGTGTCAGTGCCGAGGTATTTTGGAGACTGGTGGCTTTCATTTCCTGCCTCTTGGAATACTCACTCTTGGATAACTTGCTGTTGGGGACAACAGCACTACATTAAGTCTACCTATCCTGAGGCCATCCTGTTGTGAGAAAGTCAAGCCATGAGAAGAAGTCCTGGAGGATAAAAGAGCAGGAGGAAAGAGAGCTTGGACAGGATCATCAAGGTACTAGATGTGAGACTGGTTGCCCTATGTGATCCCATATCCTAACTGATCCTTTGTGAATCAGGTAATCAGCTTGGCGGATCTCTTTTTGAATACCTGAACTACAGCATCATGAGGAAAATTAGTTTCTTTTAAGCCACTAAGTTTTGAGATTTTTTTTAATGGTGTAGCATTAGACACTGGGAACATGATTTGGTCTCTGGAATCAGAATGCTACCTTAAACAGGTGGTATTGGCTTTGGGTCTGGTTAGTACACTGAATCTGAGCTGGGCTTGAGGACACTCTTGGTGAAGGCTTGAAGGGCGGCAAGAAAAGTATCACTGGATGGAGGAGAAAAGATGAACTGTGTTTCGTGGTGGTGGAAGGTTCAGCAAAATTGTCACCTGTGGTCTATGTGTGTGTGTGTGTGTGTGTGTGCATGCGTGCCGGCGTGTGTGTGTATAATATATACATACTTGTACATATATATGTATGCGTATATTTATGTATTAAGGAACTGGTGGATCTGAGTAAAGATTTTTTTTAGGCAGAATGTTGAAAGTGCTAACTGGTTCCTTTTAGATGTGTGTGAAAAGGTGTGGGTAGAGCTAGACCAGTTAAAGAAGAACCTATTTGAGTTTTTAACATAATTTATGGGGAATATAAATGACTCATGATTTATCTGGTTTGAAACATAAAACTGTTTCTCATCAGCCACATTTCTAACTAGCAAATGGTGTCAAAGTAAAACATAGCCCAAGGGACAAGATCAAATTCAGAGTAGTGCCACTCATCTGACATGTGGTCTCATGGTAAAATTCAAATCAAGGATATATTGTAAAATCAGCTGATGAGACCTCAGAAAGATGTAAGGAGTTACTTCAAAGACCCTCTTAATTAAACAAATGGATCTCTAAGTGTCATATAGACCTACTTATATGACCTGTAGACCCATTCATTCAAACAATAGGGCCCCTACGAATCTTGAGTTTTGTCTCACTGTAGCTTTACAGGTTTTTCAAAGTTTCAAAATATAAATATGGGTGTGGCTAATAAAGTGGAATATGATTTGATATTCTGGAGTCCCATAAAGCTTTTAAGGAAATTATACCAGCTTGGATTGAAAGAGAGAGAGAGATGGGGAAAAAATTAATTAAAATAACCCTTTAGATCACTAATTATGGGCAATAATCTGGCAGAGAAAACTACTTAGCTACAAATACTAATTTTTATAGGGAAAAAGTTGTCTCAGAGGGAGCAGCCCAGAGCTGAAAAAGGTACAGGAATCAGTTTCAGGGAATCATTTCCTAATTAAAAAGCTAGAAACATGTGCCCACCTGGATTCAGAATTACTATAGGTCATTGACAATTGCATGGCTTCTATTTCCTCTTATTTGAAGAGAACTATCTATTACAGTTTCCATATGCCTGGCTCACCACTGAATATTTTGTGTATGTTGAGGGGATGGGGAGTTGCAGATCATAGGTCTCTTTAATGCACAAGTTTTAAGCTTAAGAGGAACCAGAGTCCAGTGCTCCCTCCACATCTGGATCTAATTTAGATAATGAGATCTTGGACCTCCAGCTTGAGCCTGAAGTAGTAATGGGATGAGACCTTTGAGTGTCTTGGGAGGTTGTGAGTGTGTTTTGTTTGGGAAAGAAGTGCAACCATTCTGTGGCCAGAGGGTCGACAGGCAAATTAAGAGTAGTCACTGTGTCAGTTTGCTGGGGCTGCCACAACAAAGTACCACAAACTGGGTGGCTTAAAAAATAGATTTGTATTGTCTCACAATGCTGAAAGCTAGAAGTCCAAGATCAAGGTGTTGGCAGGATTTATTCCTTCTGTGCGCTCTGAGAAAGAATCTGTTCTCCAAGCTTCTGGTGATTTGCTGGCAATCTTTGGCATTCCTCGGCTTGGAGACACATTCCCCCCAATCTCTACTTTCATGTTTATGTAGCATATTGAATGATATTGGCACCATACATATCATATAACAGAAAATAAAAACTTACAGCCAGAGACTTAGAGAGCTAAATTGGAGAAAGTAAAATGATCACAAGCAAAGTACAGGAAAAAGATTCTGAGGCTGCTTATGATGGAAGGGATGTATCTTAAGACACTCCAGGTATGGTGTTGAGGTGTTTGGAAAATTGTCTTGAGATCATGGAAGCTTGTTAAATTAACATATAATTAAGACACTGCTGTAGAGTGGGGGAAGAGAGTGATAGTCTTTTAATTTTTGCTTTAGGCTGGAAGATTTATTAAAATTACTATGCCGTAGGACCTAAGACAAAAACCAAAGTCTCTTTGCTAATCTCCAACAACAATTTCATTAAATCAACATTCACGTATAGTTTTTAGGGTCAGATTAATTACACTAGAAGAGGCAAGATAAGTATTTAACATTAGGGACATTCTGCCCCTATATTCTAACCACAGGCATATAATGGCATAGCTATTTCATCATAGATGTCAATTTAACGTATCTCTCTGCCTCTGCCTCGATCTCTACTGCTGACCTTTTTCATCCCTCTAATTCTTTCCCTTTCATTTTTTTCTTTGGCACCAAATTGTTTTGGGTTAAAAAATAATACAATCTAAGTAAATGTAATAATACTTTATGTTCACATGTGTGAAAAATTAACAGGATTAGAGTATGGAGATCTATGTCTGAGTTATCTCCAACCTTTACTATGTGCACAGCTGTGACTGGTCTCTTAGCACCTGTTAACTTCAGATACTCATCTATAAAAGGGGGTAATAATATCTACCAGGCTTAACTCACAAAATGCTGCACAGAATAAATAAGAATTGGTAACAAAAACTTTCTTGTGATTTGTAGGACAAATATATTTATTTTTGCATTTTATATGTTTTCATCTTGCAATGCAAAAGAATAAATGTATTACAAAGTAAATTAACAGTATAAGCAATATTCTGTGTGAATTTTATTATTACTTTTAAAGTACAAATTATTAGCCCATGAGAATAATTAATTTTAAATAAAACCTTATTTATTTATTTTTATGTTGATTTTAATTAAAAAAATTTTTTTTGAATTTTAGAATTTTATTTTTTGTTCAGCAGTTTCTTACTAGTTATCCATTTTATACATATTAGTGTACATATGTCAATCCCAATCTCCTTTGAACTTCTTATTGATAAATTATAGTAGATCTCTGTGTACTTGGTAATACTTTAACTTTGAATGAATTTTCTTCTTGAATAAAATAAAACCATATTCATGCATCCTATAATTTCTATATATTAATAATTCTATCTGGCATCTTTTCAGTTTCCTGAGCTAAGTGAAAGCACTCAAAGCAGTGCTCTATGAATGCTGGATGTTATCATTACACACTAATATTTTTTATGGGACAAAAAATAATATTTTGGCAGTATTTAACAGTTATATGACTGTGCTAATATAGCAAGAGTAGTAGTGAATTGATATAATGAAACCTTTAATAATTAAAAAATTGATCTTACACACCTATGATAGGTAGAATAATGACCATCTTCTTCACCAAAGATGTCCATGTCCTAATCACTGGGACCTAAGGTGAGGAGTATTATTCCTTACATGGCAAAAAGGACTTAGAAGATGTGCTAGCAATAAGGATGTTGAGTTGGGAATATTATTCCAGATTGTCAGAATGGGCCTGATGTTATCACAAAGGTCCTTATAAGGAGGAGGAAAGAGAGTTGAAATGAGAGAAGATGTGTTGATGGAAGCAGAGGTCCAAGATGTGAAGAAGTATGTTGCTGGTTTGAAGATGTTTGAAGATGGAAGGGGCCGTGAGCCTTCCAAGGAATGCAGACAGCCTCTAGAAGCTGAAAAAGGTCAAAGACTAGATTTTCCCCGGAGCCTCCCAAAAGAATGCAGCTCTGCCCACACCTTGATTTTAGCTGAGTGTGACCCGTTTTGGACATCCGACCTCTGGAAATCTAAGATAATCAATTTGTGTTGCTCTAAGCCACTTAGTTTGTTGTTGTTTCTTACAGCAGCATGAGGAAACTAATGCAGGACCTTTACGAATTACTGAATTCCTACCATGTGCCAGACACCGTTAATACAACTAATTTCTGTTCTTATGAAGATCATTTGGCTTATAAAGCTTTTTATTTACTTTTGGTGATATTTCAGAGAGAAATCATAATTTGAGGTATATTTTGGATGAATTCTCTCTGAATATTCTGAACACTTTGACCATTTAAAATGTATTTTACATAAATTATGTATTATAGATCAGCAGTGAAATGTAATCACTAACATTTAATTTGTACCCATGATTTCAGTTTAATCAATTGAAAAATGCCATAATATAACTCTTGGATTTATTGCTAATATTATAAGGCTAGAGTAAAACTGAGCAATAAATTTCCTAAAAGAAGGCATTCTCGACAAGGCACTAAATTTTGATAAACATGTTGCAAATTAGAATGTAGTTATATGTTAAATAACTAATTTTACAACCAAAATGAGTTACTAATGCCTACATTTTTCATTAAACTGGTGGTCAAGTATGTCTGTACATTGATTCTAAAACAGAAAATTGATGTCTTCATGTTTAATAAAACACTTGATCGTTTTTGTCTCAGGCACTGGCTGCAAAGAAATACTAATGATTTAGAAAAACCTGCCGAAAGCTTCTCAGATTCAGGATGAACTAGATTTGTCATTAATAACTGAAATTTGTACAGTGGTTTATAATGAACTTTAACATGCATTATGTAAGTTGACCCTCTGTGATCTTTTCTACAAAAGAGGAAATTTAGCTTTAGGTAATCATAAGATTTTCCTCAAGCCATAGAGCTTGTTGATGGCAAGGCCATGATTTGAAGAGAGTTATTTTCATTAGAGAGTAACCCAACCATCCATCCTTAAAATTGCAACATTTCTCTAACTGCAGTCATTCACGTCACCTTCAGAATTTTTTACTTTGCCTGCATGCCACTTAATTATGATTTTAAAAAATAAATCCATTAATTCTGTTTTTGAATTGGCTTGACTGGCTACAGTGTTCCTAGGGCTTCATTAGCACCTCCATCATAACATCATCTAGCTTTTTTCTATAGTATTTAATTGTCAATCTCCCTACAGATCTGAAGTACCTGCAGACAAGAACCTTGCCTACCTTACTCAACCCTGTTATTTCTATCACCTGTCACGTAGTCTCTGCTTACTATATATATTGACTTTTTTAGGGAAGTTTCACATTCACAACAGAATTGCTAGGAAGTTATGGAGACTCGCTGTATGCCGCCTGCTCCCACATATGCACAACCTACCTCAATATCAGCATCCCCCTCCAAAGTGTTACGTTCATTATAATTGATGAGCCTAAGTCAATACATCAGACTTACCCAAAGTGTGCAGTTTGCTTACGATTCACCCTTGATGTTGTACTTTTTATGGTTTTGGATAAATACATAATGACATGTATTGACCATTATAATATCATACAGAGTAGTTACACTGCCCTAAAAATCCTCTGTGCTCTACCTACTTACACCCTCCCCTCCATCCATGGCACCACTAATCTTTTTATTTTCTCCGTAATTTTGCCATTTTCAGAATGTCATATAGTTGGACTCATACAATATGTAAATTTTTTAGATCAGCTTCTTTGACTTAGTAATATGCATTTAAGTTTCTTCCATATCTTTTCATGGCTTGAAGTTAATTCTGTTGAGTTAAATGTTTTTTAAAAGAAATATGTGGGTGTATATGGTGGGTTGATATCTATAATAAATAATTTTAAATATAGATACAAAACAGTATTAATGTTATATACTTTGCTTGAAGACTTGCTCTTTTGTTTGTCTGTTTGCAGGGGGCTTCTTTCTTTTCGAACAGGAAAATTATAGTGTTTAAGAGAGATCAGCACTAAACTGAGACCTTAATTAAAACCGTGTGAATTATACTGTTTAATGGCAAGTTTCTTAACTCCTGAATTTATTTTGTGAACTACAAAAAGCCATTTGTAGTAATGGTATTTATCCCACATTTTGGGGAATACTGTAATTCACAATACAGCCTCTCATGGTCTGATGCTTACTTATTCCGGGATTAATATGTGGCGTAAACTTGAGGAAAACAAAAGGGAATTGTCTGTTACAGTCCATTCATACATTTTTTTCATTCGTGCAGTGAATATTTTTTTCAGAATATTCAAGGGGATGTTACAGATTCTCTGTTACAGAGGTTGGCAAATTATGGTCCATGGGCCAAATCAGGCCTGCCATCTATTTTTGTAAATAAAGTTTTATAGGGACTTACTCGTTCCCATCCATTTACATACTGTCTATGATTACTTTCAATTCGCTACAATGGCAAATTGAGTAGTTGCAACAGATACCATATGGCCTACAGTCCTAAAATATTATTCCCTGGTCCTTAACACAAAATGTTTGCTGACCCCTGCTATAAAAGATGCCAAAAATAATGGCATTCTTCCATGTTCTAGACAGGCATGCGAATAATTGTATATACATGTAAACAGACATTCAGAAGTGAAATTGTAGAGGCGTATGACAAAGATTACGGGAAGATTAATGTCAATTTAAGACATAGGGAAATGTTTGATGAAAGAAGTTGTATTTAGCTGGATCTTGAAATGTGTGAAGAGTTGCAGTATGTGTGGAAGGGAGGGGACGTGAACCCTAATTGGAAGACAGGCTCTCTCCAGAGTGATTTTTATCAGCAAGTGACCAAGAAACAACAGTGGGTTAGTAGATAACAATTTACATTTTGTACCTAATGAGAAACTGGAGAGAAACAAATTCTGATTTTATTTTTTGGCTGCAGTTCAATGATGTCAGTAGCCTTGTAGTTATCCTGACTTAGGAAAATGTCATGTTTTGCCTCAGGCATAGCAAGCCAGGAATAAGAGAGGAAGGAATGACACCAGGAAATACACTGAAAAGGAAATCCAAGTTTCAGTCTAATTTGGAGTCCTCTTTTTCTTCTAAGAAACAAGAAAGCAATATCGATAATAGTGGTTAATAGATAAAGTCCCCTGACCTGCCATATTCATATTCATATTCATATTCATATTCATATTCATATTCATATTCATATTCATATTCATATTCATATTCATATTCATATTCCTGGGCTTTCAGATACATTTCATGGGAGAACAGAATGTCAAATGGATAAACAAAGAAGAGGAAGAAAAGCTCTGATATTACCAAAACACAAATTTCTGGGTGGTGGTCTGCAAAGTGGAAGATCTGCATTTCTTCCTCAGTAAACTTTGTGTGGTGTTCTCCTTAAATAATCATTTCTCAACTTTATATTAAATTGGTTAGAACTTGTCAAGAACATACTTAAGTATGATCTGTTGCCTTAATAACGCGATGATGATAATTGAGAAAAAACACGAGAGACAGAAAGAGTTCTTGCTCAATTGAATGGAGCCCAGAGGCTTATATAACCTTAATGCACTTTGAGGAGAAATTTGACTGTGATTAAGACCGGCTTCAGAGATGGATTTTGGCATATTTTGGCTGAGGGTTAAAAATGCTTTATCTTGTTCAATTTCATTCCCGACTTGTCAAATCCAGGCTGGGTGGAAACTTCTTTACTTAGAGCATACTATTTTCAGTCCATTCCTGTACTTTTTCAGAATTAATTTTGTTTTAAAATTAATTGAGACAACCACGCCTTCA
Source organism: Neophocaena asiaeorientalis asiaeorientalis (assembly GCF_003031525.2). Lineage (NCBI taxonomy): Eukaryota > Metazoa > Chordata > Mammalia > Artiodactyla > Phocoenidae > Neophocaena > Neophocaena asiaeorientalis. Next base: position 18,010,669 of record NW_020172779.1, read on the forward strand.
GGCTGCCTCTGCATTGGAAGTCAAGATTTCTAGAAAAGCATTCTCCACAGTTCTGTTCTTCTTATTTGTTTTCCATGAATCTAATAACAAATGCTTACTGAGCATTACCCATGAGCTGGACGTTGTTCCCTGTACTGAATACCCAGAGATCGGTAATACAGAATTTCTGTCCGTAAGGAATTGTCTTCTAGTAAATGTGTGGATGTGGAGAAAGGGGAGAAGTAAGAGCAAATAAAATTATTCTCTTCTGGGTTACTGATGTCTTACTTTTAGTTAAGTATAGTTTAAATATTCGATCATCATCTAATTTGTGATACTAATAAGTGATTGTTGTTACCTACTAGTTCTTTTTTGAACCTCTCTCTTTCCATGTCTGTTTGTCTCTCTGGGGGGAAGGATTACTCCCTTTTCTTCTGGATGTCCTCCTGCCTCTCTGGGCACTGTTTCTCCGAATCTTCCAAGGTTCTGCTCTTTTGCCTCTAATACTGGTAATTCTAAATTCTATTTATGTCTCTCTCTTCTCATTAAATTCAGAGAACTTTTTCATTCGTACATGTCAATCTACATTAGAATTATAATTGATCTCAAAGCTCTGTCTCTAGTCAAAATCCTAGCCTCATGTCTACCATGTTTATTAATGTCTCTACTTGGACATTCCTAGGACACTTAAAACTCAGCATAGTGAACTCATAAATGTCCCTCCTTCTCTCAACTTAACATTCTTAATAAATTGCATTTCGAACTTCCCTTCCCCCCCTCAGTTCCTTACATTCAATCAATAAATCTTAGTGATTCTACCTCCTGAATAGCCTGCAGCTCTGTCTTCTCTGTCCATCCCCCTGCCCCTCCCCCATGGCCACCACATTGTACTATCACAGTGCCCTCAAATTGTCCTCCCTTCTTCCTGCCTGGCCTCCTCTAATTCATTTCCCTACCACAGCCAGAGTTATTTTTAAGAACAAAATGGGTCATGTCCCATTTTTGATTAGCATACTTAAATGACTTCCAGTTGTCTCAGGAAAAAAAATCTAATCTACATAATTGGACCAGAAGATCTGGCCTCTTTGTACATCTCCTAGTGCCCACATTCCTTCATACCTCAGCAAGGCTGGCAGGTACTCAGTGCCTTTAGCAGGACCATTCATCCTCTTGCCTCCTGTTGACTTACTCTTTTACCAAAGGTGGAAAGTTGACAATTGCAGGGTGGAGGCTTTTCTGGCCCACATTTGCTCTGCTAAGCTGCTACTTCCTTAGCTATAACTCATTCTGAGAGAGTAACTCAGGATCCTCTTGTTGACATCCACTTCTTGATGTCTTCACTGCCCATCAAAGCAGGGGGGACCGTGTATTTAGGTTTCCCGGGGACAGTCCTGTTTACTCCTATTTTTCTGGCATAACAAAGCATCTCCTGTGTCTCCATTTTAATAATAAATTTTATGATCATCTTAGTCACAAACTGTAACATTTATTGTGATTGTATTTTTCATTCAGGATTGTGTTTCTTATTAAAACTTAAGCTTCAGGATAGGAGGGATGCTCACTTATTCTCTTTTGTCCTCCAAAACTAGAAAGGTGCAGATATATAGTAGTTACTCATTTATTTATACATAGGACAAGGCCACTCCACTGTATCACCTCCAAGGAAGATGATTCCCATCACAACTATGGGAATGGTACCTCTTACGGTGTAGTTCTCAGCCTGCACAGCTAGGTGCAATTAGCCAGTCTTAAAATCACCATGAAGAACATTCCTGATCTACCCTACCCAGTCAGGTGCTTGGCTGGCCACAGTGTTCCTAGGGCTCCTATGAACACCCCTATGGGACCATCATCCAGCTTCATTTCTGTTGTATTTAATTATGTCTCCCTTCAGATCTTAAGTACCTGCAGGCAAGAACCTTGACTACCTTGCTTGCTCTGTTGTTCTGACTGTTGCCTACCACACAGTGTGTGCTTAATAAACATATATTTTTATTAAGAAATTTTTTTAATTTAAAAAATTTTTTTAATTTTATAAATAAATTTTAGGTTCACAACATAATTGAGGGGAAGGTACACAGATTTTCCATACAACTCCTGCACCCATACATGCCTAGTCTCTCCTATTATCTATATCCCCCAACAGAGTATAACACATTGTGTTATAACTGATGGACATTAACGCGTCACAATCACCCCAAGTCCATAGTTTAATATTAGGGTTCACTCTTGGCATTGTACTTTCTGTGTGTTTGGACAAATGAATAATGGCATGTATCAGTTAGTATGGTAGTATACAGAGTGGTTTCAGTACCATAAAAATACCCTTTGTTCTGACTATTCATCGCTCCTGTACCTGCAGCAGACTGTCTGCAATATGATGTGAATAATGATGCCATAGAAAAATAATATTGTGATTGGAAATGAGTTTAGTTATCAGCTGGAGAAGTAGGTTTTTGCCACTTTGAAGTCATGGGTCCAGTTGAGAATATGATATGAGTTACGGACCCTTTTATTTTAAAGAAAGCATATAGAGACCAAATGTAAATATGTTTGGGATTTGTCATAACTTTCTGGACCCCTTTGCTGGCTCACGGCCACCATTTTACTCAGAATGAAATCGCTTAATGTCTGGTTACTGTTACATTGTTTTTGATCCTGGCTTCAGTTCTCTGGGTGAACCACTTTACTCTTATTTTTTTTCCCCTTTTTAAAAAGAATGGACTTACGGAAGATGCAGAGGACTCTGACAAAAAATACTAAGTGATGAATCAACAGTGTAAGCTTTTTGTCCTAGAAATAATGTGTTGCTTTAAAAAAGTGTCACATCCAGGATTATTTCTTGCAGAATCTTAAAAGTCGTGTCCTTCTTGCGTGGGACACAGCATGCATGATTGACAGCAAGGACAACCCGTGGTTAGGTTTCTCTTGAATTGCAAGAAACGGGGCAGTTTCACTCAGACACACCTTTTCCCAAAATGCTATCCTGATTGCAAACCAAGAAAGGTCTTAGACGTTTATTGAACGGGACCCCACCAGAGACTTGTTTCCTTGTGTTTGTGGAACATTCTGAGGCCTCAGGGAAGATGAGGAATCAGGTAGGCCATCTTTGGGATCAGAGATATCCTTCTCAGTACTGTGGTCAGACAGAGTAGCAGCTGGGACCTAGAGATGCTGCAAGCTTCTCCTCAGAAGCAGGGACAGCATAACCGGGAGCCTGGCAGGGCAGGATGAAAATGAATGCGGATCTGTCACAGGTCAGCAGCAGCACTTGCCTGTCTGTCTTGCCCCTCCCCAAGAGCTCATGTCAGGGATCTGGGTAGGATTCTTTGGAATAAGACAGAGTGACTTAGAATTCTGACTCTAATCCTTGTGAGTTATGTGACTTTGCATGTGTTATTTTTCCTCTTTGAGCATCACTTCCCTTTTGTGTAAAAGGAGCATAAATTGTAAGGACTTGGAAGATCAGAAATACTGCATTAATAAAGGGAACATAGTAGATGCTCAGTAAGCGATAGCTATTTACACTAAACGTATCTCATAATGGAGAGTAAATTGAGGTAGAAATCTGTGCATCTGTCTTATTTTGAACCAGCTCAAAAGCCATCTCTCTGAACCATTCCCAAAGCCCCATCTTCTTGCAAGCAGTGAGTCCTTCCCGTCTCTTTGCTTTCATACTACTTTGCACACACTTATATCTGTTGAGCAAAACTCTATTAAGTCCTAACTGTGTTAGGTCTGAGGCATAAAAAATAGACCCTGCTCCTGAGTAGCTGGGAGTCAAGAGAAAGAGCTCAATGATTATGTAATTACAGAAGTGCATATTCACACAGCCCATCAAGACCTGCATCATTACCTTTATTTAGAGATGAGGGCCCTGAGGCTCCATATGGTTAAGTAATTTGCCAAAGGACATGCTGGTCATAAACTGGTGGATCACAATCCATGAGCTTTCCACAGTAGTGGTATGTTCTGTCTGCTGAATTCTGATTCATCTGAATCCTCCAAGATGTGTATCTTCTTCCCACACTTTCCTCTCTTTTATTACTTACCATGGTTTATACTTACTGCATACCTTCTATGTTCTAAGCTCTTTTCTAAATGCTCTTCATATTGTATCAGTTTTCTATTGCTGCTATCACCAAATTACCACAGAACTTGGGCTTAAAACAATACAGATTTATTATCTTATGCTCTGGAGGTTAGAAATCAAAAATGTGTCTTACTGGTATCAGGAGGGTTGCATTCCTTCTGGATGCTCCAGGAGAGAATTCATTCCCTTTTCCATCTTGAAAAGCTGCCTGTGTTCTGTTCCTCATGGCCCCATTGTCCATCTTCAAGGCTATGAGAGTAGCATCTTCCTGCTTCTCTTTTTGACTTCTGCTTTCATCATCACACATCCTTCTCTGACTCTGAAATTACTTCCTCCCTCCTAACGACCCTTGTGACCACTTTTGGCACACTCAAATTATGCAGGATACCTTCCTGTCTTAAAATGCTTAACTGAATCACATTTGCGAAGTTCCTTTTGGTACATAAAGTAACATATGCATTGCTTCCAGAGATTAAGATGTGAACATCTTTTGGGGGAGCCATCATTCTGTTCAACACCCATGTGTTTTACCTCGTCTAGTCCTCACACCAGCCCTGTTAGGCAGGTATGTTTGTTTTCTCCATCGCTCATATCAGGGGACTGAGATATAGAGATATCAGTAAATGTTCTGAGGTCAGCAAGACATTAATCTGCAGGAGCAAGATCCAGCCCAGTTACTCTGATCCTGAAGCCTGGGCTCTTAACCATTACACCTAATTCTTTGCAGTTAGTGTCCCATATGCTTGTCTTTTTCACCGAACTCCAAGCTTCTTGAGGAGAGGGACTGTGCCTTATGCCGTTGCTCTATGGTAAAGATACATTTCTTAATCAGTGGACAATGGAGGTTAAAAAAAAAATGAGAAGCAACAAGAGGAGGGAAACAATAAACAAAACAAAAACAAACAAAATTCTATGACTTTAGTTTGTTTCAGAAAAGGGTGATGAGCCAGAAACTTGCCCAGAAATAAGACCAGACGGAAATCGTCTAATGACTGCCTCAGCAACTTTCCACATACATTTTAGCTTAACGTGGTCAAATGAACCAAAAAGACATGGATCGATAATACTTTGAGTCTCAGAAGCAACCATAGAAAAACTTTTTAGGAAAAATCTTTGGGCCCTATGCTCAACCAAGGGAGATAGATGCACAAACAGCTCTGCCATCTGCCTGTAGAAGGAACACGTCGCTCAGCCCATCGCCCTTGAGTGCTGCAGTCTGCAGTCCCCCACACCCAATTTCTCAGGTATCACAGTCTTCCACATCCTTTATAGAACTTCCCCTCCGCAGCACACACATCTTCCTATGTTCTTGGATGTGAAAAACCTCCCTTAATAGGTGTTTTTGACACCTTTCCTGTTGCCTGTGCAGTGTCACGATCAGGTGTGTTGCCCGTTGGTCCCTGGCCTGACCCGGAAGAGTGACTTGCATGTGTCTGCACCATCCCTTTATTTTACCTAAACGAGATCTGGCAGGAAACCTCAATGGGTAAAATATTTAGATTCTTTTGTTGAAATGGGGAAAGGAGGCCTGAAATCTGCTGTATTCTCTTGGACTCCTGCTACAGTGACTACCCTCTCCCTTCAAACATATCTCACCATGTCTCTTTCCTCGAGAGCTCGTCATGAATCTTGCCTTTCCAAGGAGTGGAATTTGAGAACCATTGGCAGGAATCCAACAGCAAAATCTGATTTAACCAGTTTGTTATTGATTTACTTAAGAATCTTTAGCAGCAAAAACTTGGGTGGCTAGTTCTGTAACAAAACCCAGTACAAGTTTCCGACATTCTACATCCTGGCTGCGCCTTTCTGCAATTCCAGCACCCTCTGATCTCTGCTTGTTCTGAGTGTTTTCCCTGCTCTCAGGCACAGAGTGCCCTGCGTGGTTTCAAGGGCTAAATACAGTTAAGTACATAAGAGGCAGTTCCACTGTTTTCGGAATTGGGGCCTGGTACACCACACGTGGAAGTTCTACTCTCTGTTCCCTGGCCACTTGCTGCTGTAAACAGCGTCATCAAATTGGGGACTGGCTTATTTGATGGTTCTTATAGTCAAGAACATGTCAGTGAGTGACATGTATGGCTCTGATTCAGTGGAGGTCATACTGAATGGCAGCCTGTGTCTACAGATGAGTTCAACAATGTTCTTTCAGGTTTGAGCAGCTGGGAGAGTGTGAGGCGCTTGATTCTTCTCCACCACTCCAGGCTGCTTACCTGGGTCACACTGAGAAACTCTGGAAGGCTCCGTCTTCTCCAGGACGTTCATCAGGTAGGAGGGCTAAGAGGTTGAAATTTTTTAATTGATTGATTGATGTGAAATTTTAGATGGAACGAATGTTGAGAATTATTATGTGATGTTTTCTGCACTGACAAATTTTGGTCAAATAACACATCGTTGTTGCAGGAATATTTTGCACTGCAGTGGAGAACAGCTGTCAGCATGGTGTCTGGCCATGAAATACTCAGGAAACAAAGGGGAAGATGGTAAAATGATTTTAATTCAGGCAGTTGCCATCTTACCATATAATAGAGCCTATGAAGAAATTCCTAAAAATATAACATAGGCTGATTTTCAGTGTTTTGTTTCATCCTACATACACTGGTCTGCTAGACAATAGGCATTATAGAGATCAAAAGTTGAAAAAAAAAATCCTTAAAAAGATTACAGTTTCATAAAGGAGATAAGGTATAAACCCAAGTAGTGGAAATCCAATAAAATGTAGAGTCACTATTTAGGGAATCATTCTGTAAACACAGAAACCAAATCTCACTATAGTTGAATGCTTTGTCCAAGATATTACAGATCATTTGTGCATTAATGGTGTTGTCAGAGGCTAAATTTCAACTGTCAAAGGTACGTTTTTTCTGTTGCTCAACTACAGTATATTAGCCGGAGAGCTTTTGGTGGTAAGTATCAGAGAGTCAAGTTGAACAAATGGAACGTGAAATGGGCAAAAACATTAGCTTGTGCAAATGAAACAGAAGTCACAAATAGCTTCAGGTATGGCTTAATCCATGTGTTCAAAGGATGGAATTTGGAGATTTTATCTTCATACTTAGGCAAGATCTTTCCAAATCAGTGGCACGTGAGGCTACAGGAGCTTCTAGGAATAATATCCTTCTTACAATAGAAATTCAGAGGAGCAGAAAAAGAGTGGTTTATTTTCATGGTGTCATCAAAATTTCTAGGAATGCTTGTGATTGGCCCAGCTAAGGCTATGCGGCCAGAAAAAAATCATATTCTGACGAATTTAGATTACGTGTCCAGCCCTGTGATGGGGTTGAGAAGCTAATCAGTTGAAAGTGTTAGAGGGGGAGGGGAAGAGCTGGTGCGATTCCCCGAAGCAAAAAGACCTGAGAAGACTATTACAAGCCCCTGGTTTTAAAAACAAACAAAGAAACAAACATCAACCACAATGGAACAAGAAGTACCTTGCAGATAAATGTTAGCCTGAAAGGAACATGAGGCCATTTACTTCAACTCTCTTACTTACTAGAAGCTGCTGATGACCAGAGAGGTAAACGGGCTTCTGCAGACTCTCAGCTCTGGCTAGTGGCTGAATATGCACCACAGTTTAGGTCTTCAGAATTGTTTCATTACACCTTGCCATTTCTCTAGGCATGATTGCTATTATTTGCCTAAGGGATATCATGGGCTGTCTGACACCTAAGGAACTCTCCTGGTTCGCAAGAAGAACCTGTCTTTGCTTCCTTAGTGTACTTACGTGCTTGCGCACACCAGCTGTCCAAGCTGAAAAGAGAATAAAACTGCACAATCCCTCTTCAAATTAAGCCATTTCATATTGTTATCATAAAGTAGCCCCATTCCTGCCACTGCTGGGGACCGAAACTAAATTATGTGTATGCATGTGTCTTTAGTCACTGGAATCACAAAAGAAAATGATCTGCTGCCCTTTGAGAAATTCTTGCAGTGAGGAGCAATTATCTTTCTTGTTTGTCTAATTTTGCTTTAGAGAAAGTGATGGCTCTTACAAACTATTAGAACAAGTGGGAAGTTTCTCATCCTGGAGTGAGACTGTGAACATGAATTCATTTCACACCTGCATTTATCAGGACCACCCTTTGCATGTATTCTCTGGTTATCCTCCCCTACTGGTCAGAAGGGCTATCTTTTCTCCATACATTGCTTCTCAGTGTACTGTTTCTGCCTGTGATTGGCAACACTCAAACCCCAGTGCTTCAAACCCTAACCCTGATAGTAATAACATCTCACACATGTGTTGCATTTAGCACTTGACATATATTAGCTCATTTAATCTTCCCAGCAATCATATGAAGTAGGTTCTATTATTATGTCCTGTGTTATATAGATGTGAAAATTGAAACACATATAATTGAATAACTTGTCCAAAATCACACAGCTAGTAAGTGACAGAGCTAAGATTTAAACCCAGGCAGCAATGTTAGTGTCTGTACCTCCTATGATATACTGTTTTAAATGGCTATAAAGATCGCATCTAAGAAATGTAGTTGGGAGCAAGAATCTGTTGCATTTGGACAGCATTTCTCATTGAACAAAGTTTTCATTACCTATTGCCTGTCTGGGAAGAGATTACTTGGAGAAGGAGAACAGTAAAGTGGTTTAATATCCTGACTCTACACGGATGGACCGAGAGATGATCCTACTAAGTGAAGAAAGTCAGAAAGAGAAAGACAAATACCGTATAATATCACTTGAATGTGAATCTAAAATATGACACAAATGAACTTGTCTATGAAACAGAAACAGGCTCACAGACATAGAGGACAGGCTTATGGTTGCCAAAGGGGAGGGGGAGTAGAGAAGGGATGGACTGAGAGTTTGGGATTAGCAGATGCAAACTATTACATATAGAATGGATAGGGACTTCTCTGGTGGTCCAGTGGTTAAGACTCTGTGCTTCTACTGCAGGGGCATGGGTTTGGTCCCTGGTTGTGGAACTAAGATCCCACGTTCCACGCAGCATGGCCAAAAAAAAAAAAAAATTGAATGGATAAACAACAAGGTCCTACTGTATAGCATAAGGAACTATACACAATATCCTGTGATAAACCACAATGGAGAAGAATATGAAAAAGAGTGTGTACATATGTATAACTGAATCGCTTTGCTGTACAGCAGAAAGTAACACATTATAAATCAACTATTCTTCAATAAAATAAATTTTTAAAAATTTGTAAAAAATTAAAAAAAATTATAACTCAAAAAAAAAAAAGAACCCTGACTCTAGAGTCAGACATATCTGTTTTAGAATCCCACTCTTACAATTTCTCAGAGAGGTCTGGAGCATGTGAGCCTCCACTTATGAAAAATGCAAATATCCTAATTATAGTAATATTTCTAGTATATATGTCCCTCGTTAGATTGTCTGAATGCAGTTTTCCTTCCCTTGTGGTAAAATTTCTCATTGAGTAGCATATTGTTGGGAAATAAACTTCTACCCCCCGATTCCCTAGCAATCACAGTCTGGACAAAGTCTAGAGCTAGCCAATTCAGTTATGATGCTATATCTGATACTTATTACAACATTGCAAGATAGATATTAATGCCCCCATTGTACTGATGAGTAAATTAAAGCCTAGAGAATCTAAGTGATACCTGTATTCCAAGCTTAGACTTTGCTAAATGGAATTATAGGACTCATATCCATATCTGCCTGCCTCCACTGGCTGGGCTTTTCATCATTTCATGTTTCCTTAGTTGCCTTATTGAAGTTACGTGTGGGACATTTACGGTATTAACTTACTTTCAACTCTGAGCCTAAAGTGGAGGGGGCATCCCTAGAAAGGGTTAGATGCCTGATCCCAATTCATGTTATAGATATCTATTTAGAATAAATATTGCAACTAATATAATTTTGGTGATCTTGTAATTACTTGTTTACATATCTTTACTACCACTAAAATGTAAATTTTTAGGGCCATGGCTGTTTCTTATTCATTTCCTTATCACCAGCAAACAACAAAATGCACAGCCTGGAATACATATTTATTGAATTCATTAATCATTACTCATCCTATCTAACAAAAAATATTATTTTAAAGAGGGAAAGCACCTTTAAACTGAGGTAAAGTACCAGATAGCCAGATGTTATCAAAAGTATAGAGACAAGTTGCTAGAACTTGTTCATCTTGCATAACTGAAACAATACCCATGTGTTGTCATGAGGATCAGACACAGCATCTTTTTAATTTTTTTTCCACTTGTTTTTTTTTTTAAATTTTTTTTAACATCTTTATTGGGGTATAATTGCTTTACAATGGTGTGTTAGTTTCTGCTTTATAACAAAGTGAATCAGTTATACATATGTTCCCATATCTCTTCCCTCTTGCTTCTCCCTCCCTCCCACCCTCCCTATCCCACCCCTCTAGGTGGTCACAAAGCACGGAGCTGATCTCCCTGTGCTATGCGGCTGCTTCCCACTAGCCATCTGTTTTACATTTGGTAGTGTATATATGTCCATGCCACTCTCTCACTTTGTCACAGCTTACCCTTCCCCCTCCCCATATCCTCAAGTCCATTCTCTAGTAGGTCTGAGACACAGCATCTTAAGGCACTTAATAAAGTGGCACAAACTGGATATTCAGTAAAGACTGACATCAAAAAGTATGAAGAACCATATATCTGGCTTGTTAGAGAGATGGAAGTTCAGAAAATTGATCTATGTCATCTCATTTTTTTCATATTTCTTTTTAACTTGTGGATCTTAAAGATTGATGTAAAGGGTGTCACTGCCTCATACTAGGCAATTCAACATAAATAAAACATTTTTAGACTTAGAATTTAAGGTGCTTGATTAACAACAGGCATTTGGTTCCCCTTTTAGGACCCCTATAAAATTGTAGTAAAACTCAATTTTAAAAAAGTAGTATCTTATAAGGCCCAAGGTAATATGGGAGGAGATAGTAACACACAAATAATTGCAGCAAGTTTCAAAAAGGTAAAGTTAGAGAGGAAGTTATAACAGAGACTTCATAGGGGTATTCTCTTAAAATATGAAGCAGTTCCCCTGAGAGCACTCCAGAGGAAAACCAAACACCCTGGGCTATGAGCTGGTTTTGAAACATGTGGTAGAAAAGTGGGGTGGGGAGTAGTGGCTATCAGTTGTGATTCTCTATACAGATTACTTAAACCCCCAGTTTCCCAGACCTACTCTTCACAGCCAGCACGCAGCTTAGCAATTTCACCTGCATCCTCAAGAATTACATTGGAGATACTTTTCTTGAAAAGTTGAAATGATCCAGTGAAAATATCCTAAGGTGCTGATATTTGGAGATTCACAAAGAAAGAGGCTCTAGCAGTCTGACCAACCTTAATTTAAGCTACAAAGAGAAAAGACCTGCCCTGTCTTGTAGTGTCCCAGGATCAAGTGTTCCATCCTCACCAGAGTCCAGTAACACACCAAGCACCATTTCTAAAAGGGCGTAACATTTTCTTGTTGTTGATGGAATGGGCTTCCTTCAGAATCCCAGGAACCTGCACTTGGATTTGTCCACTGAGGTTTAACATAAACTCCATACTACATCTCTTCTCACTGCTGACAGCTTCACCACCAGGGTCAACCACGTTCTATTCATTAGAAGAGAGTCTCTAAGTCTCTATTTCATCAGGATCAGTAAAGACAACATGCAATACTCAGCTGTGTACTGCACAGTGTTCTGTGTGTGTCAGAATTAAAATATGCCTGTCGAACAACTCCAGGGGAGGGAAGTAGGCTTCACCTTTTGCAGGTAGGATTGTTAAAGAACCGTGGACACAGCTTAAAACCATCACACACACTAGAGTGTAAAACCTAAAGTGATGCTTCAGATATCTGGACTTGTGGTCTAGGTATCTCTACCACAAAGAAGAGCATCACCAGGAGATACTGTGTGGATTTACCTTGGTTTTAGTGTGCTGTGAAAAACAAATAATAGAATCAATTGAAAAGTGCCTGTCAAGCGTTCAAAGAAAACCTTTCATTTACCCTAATGGCTTGTATACCAGAAAGAAATCTGTTGCTGTTCTCTCTGTAACGTTGTGCTTACAGGTCCTAGATTTACTACTCCAGATTCTGTCAGTGTAATTTAAGGGAAACTAAAATAATATGAAGAGAGATACAAACTCTTAAACCTTAAGTGTCCTTCAGTAACTGATGTACTGTCTTAAGCAAGTTATCTTAAAATGTACACCAAAGATAGTAGTATGTATAAAAATGGATTGAAAAGTCTCATTTTAAATTGTTCAATACAAAACTCTAGCAAAAATAAATATTTTAAAATTTAGTTTTTAAGTGAAAGACTTCTCAGAGGTTTTAATATTTTAATTACACTTTGAATTTTCGTGGACACAATATAGATTCCATATTTTACAAATGTATTTGACTCTGGAACATTATTTTTGTAGAAAATTTATTTTAAAAGTTTGAGGAATTCTGGTTTGAGTATGAGACTATCCTGAATTTGAAAACAGTTTACAAGCTGGCGTATCAGTCTTACTTTGCATGAATGCCTTTTCGCTGGCTTGCTCTGTGCAGATACTAATGGCTCTCACAACAGTGGTTGCTGAACTCTGCTTTTCACTTATTCCAAATATGGGCTGGTCTCTGGAGATATTTTAATGTGCAACCATAGCTGATACTTTTTAAATAAATGGCTCATGAATTTAACTTTTTCAAGATATCCCATGATCTGGTTGTAAAATAGCCTAACTTTTAATAATTCAATGTTCTATAACTGAGCAAGACAGAATACAAGGAGTAGAAAGAAAACTGGAATTGGAGTTAGAAGACAAAAGTTAGAGACCCATCTCTGCTCTTATTAGTTTATGATTGTTTCATTTAACTTTCTTAGTCTAATTTTTCTTTTCTGGAAAACAGCCTCATTAATCTCCACTCTGCCTATCTCATCAGAATCAAGGGAGATAATGCACAAAAACTGTGAACTGTCAAGTGTTCGGTATGTGTTCAAAGTTAACAGATGCCTGTTGGGACTATGTATTGAACAGTTCTTTGCACGTAGGCAGCATGATTAATAGAATAAGATGTGAAACACAGCTCATAAGTGGATACAGAACCTCACTTCCCATGTGGACCAGACACCCGTGGTGAAAAATTTCTTTAGCAATGTCTCTGGCTTAAAGTATTGAAAGATGTGTTGGTGGATTTTGTGGAATAAGCCAAGAATTAAATTCCTTCCACTGGGGCTGAAGGCAAGAAAGAATTTGATATCAGGCTCCCCTTTTGTTTCGCTCAAGGGATAATGGGTATCTCTATAGAGAACAGTGAAGAAATCACATGCCATTCAATAACTGCCAGTTCTGTCCAGATGCCTCTCTTTCAGAAATGTCAGCTAGGAAGACTGTATATTCTGACTTTTTTTTTCAGAAGACATCTGAAACAGGGCTTAGATTTCTGGGAGAAAAAAATACCTGGCAAGGTATAGATATAGGGGACTTCCCTGGTGGCACAGTGGTTATGAATCTGCCTGCCAGTGCAGGGGACATGGGTTTGATCCCTGGTCCGGGAAGATCCCACATTCCGATGAGCAGCTAAGCCTGTGTGCCACAACTACTAACCCTGTACTCTAGAGCCCACGAGCCACAACTAGTGAGCCCATGCACTGCAACTACTGAAGCCTGCATGCTCTAGGGCCCGCGTGCCACAACTGCTGAGCTCATGTGCTGCAAGTACTGAAGTCCGCGCACCTAGAGCCCGTGTTCCGTAACAAGAGAACCCACCACAATGAGAAGCCTGTGCACCACAATGAAGAGTAGCCCCCGCTCGCTGCAACTAGAGAAAGCCCGCGCACAGCAACAAAGACCCAACACAGCCAGAGTAAATAAATAATAAAAACCTTTCTTTGGTTTAATAAAAGAAAATTATAAAAAAAAGATACAGGTAGAGATGTAGATATAGAAAAAAATCTGACATAAATGAAGAAATTGAGGATTCCCATCAGGTAAAAAATATATGTACTGTATATGTAATAATATGATCTATACGTAGAGAAACGTACGTTTGAATCTCAAATCTACCACTTATAAGTACTATGACCTTGGATAAATTATTTTAACTTTTTGAATATCAGTTTTCTTAGGTGTAAAATTTGTTAAAATTATATTACCACTCACAGCATTGTTGAGAATACTAAGTAAGATAATACACATAAACGACCTGGCACCACATCTAAATTATAGGAAACCTGAAGCCACAGTTAGCAATTAGTAGTAGTCAGAGTATCTGTGGTATTGTGTGCACTGCTGATTAAAACATAGCATTTGCTTTCAAGGAAGAGAAAGACGTCAGCCAGTGTCTCTGTATGAATTAGTCTCATTTCCAAAATGATATCTATCTTGCAGAGAGTGGGAAATATGGATTAAGACAGACCTGGGTGACCTTGGGAAATATTTGTTTGCATTCACTCTACAAAAGCTTATTGAGTCAAGCACTATGGTAGCCACAGGGGCTACTACGACATATAAAATGTGATACATGACCTACCAGGGGCTCACAATCTAGGGAAGGAAATAGATGAATATCCACAGCAGGATAAGAGTAGAGGATCGTATAATTTATCATCCTAACCATGTACTTTTGAGTATGTAAGTGGGGCATTATAAAAAACTCTACCAGGACAAAAACCATATGGCAAGTTGGTCCTCGACAAACCAAAACTTAGTATAAACCTAGGCAGATGGTAGGAGATCTCTACAAGTACCATGGGAACTCAGACAATGAAGGGATCAACTCAGTGTGGACGGTGACTCTGAAAAAGTTTATACTGCTTTTAAGAGTTCACTAGGCAGAAAAGAGGATGGGAGCCAGCATGTGGAATGGCACAAAGATGTGATAGTGCATAGCATGTGTCAGCATCCACAAGTAGTGTCAAGTGACTGCAGCATAGTATAAATGAAGGAAAGTGGCAAGACATTATCAGAAGGTACTTAGCAAAAAAATACCTTCAAGAACTAAAGTGAGCATTGCTAACAACACAAAATCAGTAAAGGCAGGGACATGCTCTCCGTGACCCTTGAAATAAGTCTTTTAGATGACTGACTACACTTCCCAACATCATCTCTGTATGTTGGCTTGAGAGCTCAGTACTCACTGCTGCAGGATATTGAAGAAAACATGAGGTTGACATTTGTATCCCATGGCATTTTGCAGATTCTGAAAGAGCCCACGGGCTCACATTGCGTTCTCTTCCCAGTAGTAATGCAGTTGCATGAGACAGCTGGACTCCCCATCACACTCACGTTTTCACATAGTTGAGGTGACATGCACAGGCTTTACCTCATGTCGCTTCTTCACAATAGTAAAGGTATTGATGTCTCCTCTGAGAACTGAGAATGAAACTTCTGTCAGCAGTGTGCAGGGATCCAGATAAGAGAACTGGAGAGGGAAGTTTATTAAAGAAAAACAAAAGAACAACTAAGAAACAGAAAAGGATAGAAAAATCAACTTCTAAAGAACTTCTGCTTCTCTCTTCTCTGTAGGGGCTTCCCTAACCCTTGGTAAGATTCAAAAGCAGATTGATTCAGTCTTTCCATCTATAGAATCTCCATGTAGACCCAAGGTTGAGAACCAGATTCACAGCTTACCTGAAGGGAGAGATGATAATATTATTTAACATACTGGAAACTTAGCATCCTCACATGTAAATGAGGGCTAATTACGTGCATGTTATGGACTTGATTTGTAAATTATCTGAAATAGCATATATAAAGCAGTTAGCTGAATATGTGATGTGCATCATATATGCTTAAGGCCTTTGTTTGATCTTCTTCCCCCCTGCTGTGCCCCACAGTTGGTGGCTTATGCCTGGCCATCCACCTTTGGGAACGCAGTGCCCTCATGGTTCTTCATGAATATCTCTTGATCAAAACCTGCTTTCTTATCCCTTATAAGACCAAAGTGAAGATGATTAAATGCTGCATAGAGAAGCAACGTTGTATAATAGAAATTCACCCTGACCTATTATTCAGAAGTTCTGGGTTTAGGTCTTGGATCTGCTGCTGAGTAATTGGGGGCCATAGGCAAGTCATGCCATCTTTCTGATTCTCAGATCCCTCATCTATTAAATGAAGCTAGTAAATTCGAACAGTATTCCCCAAGAGGTTTGTTGGGGACTGCTGCATGAGTTTTTTCTCTGTATTTGGTGAAGATATCAATAGTTGTATGGTTTTTTAAAATATATAACATAAAATTTTATTTTAAAAATACTTTTGGAGAATATTAGATTAAAGAAGACATCTCTGTTTCCTCTTTGGAAATCCCTTTGGCATTGCTTTATGAGCCATAAAGAAAAAGAGAGTCTCTTAGTCTCTTAGACTTGTTCTCCTCATTGGGATCTATCAATAAATGACTTTCAGAGGATTCAAGAATCCAAGGTTGTCAGTGGAGAGAAAATCATCTCTTGGTTTGGGGTAGCTACGTACCAGAGAATGAATCATGCCCCTTGAGGCACATCTTCTGTTGGGGAGTCTCCCTCTTTTGATCCAGATCCTTCTCTGCTGGCCTCCATGGGGTACTGTGTGGTAGGGCAGTGTTCTTCCTAAAGATTCTGACCATAAGGGTGTATCATTATTTTTAATTGCTTGATAATGTATGACCAAAAGATAAAGTTCTGAAGTAAGAAATTGTCAGCGGAGATAGAGAAAAGGAGATTTTTAAGTTTTAAAGAGTAGGGCAAGCTAAACAAGGTAATATGCGTGGCTTCCAGCTGCCCATGATAAAAAGCTACATAGAGGTAGTGCCAAAAAAAAAAAAAGAGAAAGAAATGTTGAGTCCAGTTTTTGATCACATTGCTCAATTTTTATAAATCACATGCAGGAATGTTGGGACCCTGATAGTCCCATCATAATACATTTCCACAGATATGATAGACAAATCACTTGGTTATGCCTTCCTCATGTAAACCAGCATCTTCAAGATAGGGTCTCTTTCACTGGGGCCTCATGTTGGTAACTCCCAGGGCATTTGCTATCAATCTGTTACTAAGAAATTGCCCCACGACAGAGCCAAATCCTCTCACTTCATTCCTCCGTTCATGCCTTCTCTTTAGTCCCTAAATTTTGGGCTGTTTTGGACAATTCCATTTTGGGATAGAAAAGGAGAGGTGAAAACTTTAGGGACAGCTATAAATTTGAGACAGTTCCAAAAGTGAGAGTTATAGCATGTACTGGAAGGTTTACCCTGGGGTATTGATGACGAACAGACACCAGAAGAAAAGTGGGCTGTACATCAAAGCTACCAAGTGTAAGATTGGCAGAAAATGCCCACATGATGTGTCACAGATACAGTGATCCCATGTCCCCTGCATTAGACTCTTCTGGTTCCAGTGAAACAAGAGATGTTGACAAGGTCTTTTCAAATGAGGGCCTCTAGATCACACGGTGTATGCAGCTAGACTTTGATGTTGTACACCCTTTATCTCCATGGCATGATAAGAAGTTCCCTGTCCACTACCATAAAACAGCATGGTGGAGGAGACCTGTAGAAAGGACGGTATCTTTCTGTAAGTACATAACAGATAAGTGCCCTCGTGGTTCTCTCTGATGTGTGTGAGGAGCTGTCTGGTTCCATTGTCACATTCTAGCTTAGGTGTTGGGCTGCAATCCAGTGCTTCTCAGAGCTGGTTTTCCAGTCCACCACTTCACCTACAGGGCAAACAGAAGGGAAGGAGACCAAAATATATTGAGAGTCTATGGTAAACAAGGTACTGCTCAATACCTAAGCCTTGTACTTACCTTCCAAGAGAGTTACCTAAGTTGGTAGAATAGAGAAGTTTTAATAAGAGGTTCAAGGATTCATGTCTCCTTTCAGTGGATGCTTCAGTTTAGAGGCACTGTGTCACAGTGGTCAAGAACACAGATGTCGCAGCCAGATAGCCTACCTTTGTGTGCTGTGCAGCAATCTTAAACAGTTTACTAATTCTCTGTGTAATTCAGTTGTCTCATCTGTGAAATGGGGTGATGATATTAGCATATCTAATAGAACTGTTATGTGGTTTAAATGAGTAAATGTATGTAAAGTGCTTAGGACAGTGCCTAACAAGTAGCAAACACAAAACATTTTGCTAGTATTACCTGTTAACTCTATTTAAAAGATAGAGAAGATGAGTCTCAAAGACGAGGTGTAACTGGCCTGAGATCATAGTCTTTGCAGTAATTTGAGAGCTGGGTCTGACAGGCTCCTGGCCACTACCAAATTGAAAAGAAGAAAAATAGAAAAACAAACAAAAACAAAACCAGCCGCTCTCATTCTCCCCAGTAGCTAAATTGTGGCTTGAAACCATGCCACAGTATAACACTGAAGCTCGTAAGCACACATCCAATTTAAACTTATTAGCACAATTAGTTGTCTATTACTTCAATAGGAAGTGAATATTAAATCCATAATTAATGAGACAGAACACTATTTATAATCCAGAGACATCTATGGTACCCAAAGTTAGAGGAACATCTGGCTGCCTTCAGGGATGAAAGCATCCCCAAAGTCATTACAAATGCAGTGTCTTCATGGACAGCCAATGACCTCAATAGGAAAGACTAATGGACACTAAAGTTCATGACACATTAATGGCCGGTCCCTGCCTTCATGGGCTACCCTGTCTTTTACAGATTCAACCCATCATGTTTTCTGTAAAAAAGATCCCAGAGACCAAGAGATACTGGAATTAAAAATATGAATAGTATCAAAGCTAACCTTTACTGAACAACTTTGTATTTTATAGGTATTATAACATTTATTTCATGTAACAACCTACTGTGGATAATATTTTTAATTATTCCAATTTTACAATAAGGAAAATTAGAATTAGAAGTTGAAATAGGGACTTCCCTGGTGGCGCAATGGTTAACAATCCGCCTGCCTATGCAGGGGACACGGGTTTGATCTGTGGGCCGGGAAGATCCCACATGCTGCGGAGCAACTAAGCCCGTGTGCCACAACTACTGAGCCTGCGCTCTAGAGCCCACGAGCCACAACTACTGAGCCCCTGTGCCACAACTACTGAAGCCTGTGCACCTAGAGCCCGTGGTCCGCAACAAGCCACCGCAATGAGAAGCCCGCGTACCACAGTGAAGAGTAGCCCCCGCTCACCGCAACTAGAGAAAGCCCACACGCGGCAACGAAGACCCAACACAGCCAAAGATAAAAAATAAATAAATTTATTTTAAAAAAGAGAAAGAAAGTTGAAATAACTGTCCTGTGGCCAATCATAGTGACAGCTGGCAGTAAAACCCATGGATAAGTGGCAATAAAAAGCATCCCTTAACCACTCCTCTGTACTGCTTCTGAGAACTAGACTTGTAGACTTCACAGTGTGTTGATGGCCAGTTTGAATTTACATGTGAATGAAGCCAGAATGAAGCTGCTGAGGCTCAAAATAGAGGAATGACTTATTCATTACTTAATCAATTAGACAAATATTTACTGAGTGACAAATATACATCAGATACTATTCCAGGTGATGGAAGTAAAAGCAATGAATAAGACAGACAGAACCTTGCTGTCATGGAGCTGGCTTTAGCTGGAGGGAGACAGACAATAAGCAAATACATGAAAAAGATCATTTGATACATTCTATGAAAGTAAATTTGATGTTGTGTTATATAGTTAATGCCTGATGACCTTGGATTGGGTACCCAGAGAAGGTGACATTTAAGTTTAGAGAACTGAATAGCAAGAAGGAGCCAGAAGAGTTGGAGGAGGATAATTACAGGGAAAGGAAAGAGCTAGTACACAGGAGTTGACAAAGAGTGGAAGGCCAAGAACTCAGGTTCTGTGTCTAAATCAAAAAACCCTGCACGTTGGCAGTAGGAAGACAATTACCATAGGGAAGGGGAGGGCAACGAGACCTCCTGTTCTGAGTCTACAAATTTAACTCAACCTGATGAAAATTGAGAAACACCTTATATTAAATATAAGAAGTGTACTTCTGTCTATTACATATAGATCTATATTTTTAATGGGTGTTTTTTAAAAACAGGCTTATCCTGTTCTTATTTTAATACTCTGTGTGTGTGTGTGTGTGTGTTGTGGTTCCTGAATAGTGAAGAGTGCTTATTCCTTTGTCGTTCCTAATTATCTCGAGCACAGTAAGCCACATCTAGACGTAACAGAGAGGACTGCTCTTCACCCAGAAACCGCAGTTAGTTGGATGAGGTAACTGGGATGTACTTTGGGCCATCTCCTTTAAGGGAGGATGAACAGAGTTCTGTTTAGGAAGAAAGATGCAAATGAATGTTTGGTGAACAGAAGTCTACATTGTTAACAGAGATTGACAGCTTTGGACAAAAACCCATTTATTCTTCTGGGCACACAACTAGACTACCTAGTCCTGCTTCCCCTGCATTCAGAAGTGGCTTCATGGCTAAAGTCTAGCTGTGAAAGTTGAACAGTAGCAGTGATGGCACCTATTTCTAAAATCCTCACGCATGTTCCTCCATGCCCTTATCTGCAGCAGCTGGCTTTAATGGAGACAAGTCCAAGGCTGACCTCAAAAGCCATCTGATGAAGAGGGCAGTGCCCCGTTAGCCTGCAGTCAGGGGCACCCCTGCCCTGCTGAACTGTTTTTCACCTTCATGGTATTTTTTTTTTTTTTTTTTTTTGCGGTACACGGGCCTCTCACTGCTGTGGCCTCTCCCGTTGCGGAGCACAGGCTCCGGACGCGAAGGCTCAGCAGCCATGGCTCACGGGCCGAGCCGCTTCGCAGCATGTGGGATTCCCCCGGACCGGGGCACGAACCCGTGTCCCCTGCATCGGCAGGCGGACTCTCAACCACTGCGCCACCAGGGAAGCCCACCGTGGTATTTTTATATGAGCAAAAATAAACTTCTGTTCTGTTGGGGTTTTTTTCCATTATACATTTTCGTATATATTTTACACACAAGAGAATGTGTGTGAGGTTATTTATGACATGTTAGCTTACTAACTAATGACTAAGAAAGAGATGAAAAAAAATTGAGAATTTCTCTTCTTTGACTAGCCCAGGAAGTAGAAATAAATAATAGTGAAAGTTGAAGTAGGTAGAGGACAGCAGGGTGTTCCCCAGTATTAAAGCGGTGTGTATTCCGAGAGAGTAGAGCCTGACCCTCTCAGAGGTTACTCCAGAGAAGCTTCAGAGAAGATGGTTGGAGAGAGTTTGAAGGAATATTGGTCTTTCCCACGTGACAATGCAGCAAGTATGGGAATCTAGGTAAATGGAACAATATTTACAAAAGTATGTAACATCACAATGCGTGGTTTGTCAGATATGCATGAAATTTCTAATTCCAGAAATACAAGTGGAGGCAAGGTGGAATGCAAGAAAAGCCTATTGAAGAAGGTTAGGGTGTGATTATCACAGGATTCCTTATGAAGCAAGTAATTAAAACCAGCCCTGCATACATTTCAAAAGCTGTGCATGGTTTTCGAGCAATAGAAAGGCATGGTCATTCTGAGATAGAAATCTGGCAACTCATAGTTCCAGTAGATGTGGACATATTTATGGATCTCTGTCATTAGGAGTCTTCTTCCTCATGAATAGGCATGCATAGACCTAACATAAATATATAGTAAAGAGACAAAACATAAAGAGAAATGTAAAATATTTTATCATTTTTTAGCCATCACTGAGCTATGGAACTTTGGTAAAGTCACCACACCACCTTAAGCCTCAGATTTCTTACAGTGGAAGGGGTTTTTGCCTACACAAGGGGTACGTGTCCTCTTCTCTTTGTTCCTCGACTCCCAGCTCAGTGCGTCATCTAGCTCAGGGTCACAAGGGGAGTGTATTGAATGAGTGAGTGATGAAAAAAATAAATGAATCCATGCATCTGCTGAAGCTCAAACCCTAAAAGAATCTCAATTTAATACCCACACACAAAACGGAAAATCTTCCTTGAAATTGCCAGTGACTAGGATGACGCGCCTGATGATTAAGGACAAAGGCAGATAAAATAGGAAAAGTAATTTAGGATATGATAATACACAATAAATATAACCATATTTAAAGCAATTTGGGGCAGGAATAATCTTGCTGGGATTCAATTGAGCTGTACCGAGCTGCCGCCAGCATTATGAAAGTGCATATTTACATCTTTTCATTAAATAAACCCTGTCTATGCCAACTCTGCCACTCCCCATGTCATAAGTGAGGTCCTGAAGAGGATGAGGGAAAACAGGATGGGGTGGAAAGCATCAGTCCTGAGGTGGAGCACAGCATGTGTTTGGATAAAACCCTCACATTCTTGAGACTTATTCATTACTTAATCAATTAGACAAATATTTACTGAGTGACAAATATACATCAGATACTATTCCAGGTGATGGAAGTAAAAGCAATGAATAAGACAGACAGAACCTTGCTGTCATGGAGCTGGCTTTAGCTGGAGGGAGACAGACAATAAGCAAATACATGAAAAAGATCATTTGATACATTCTATGAAAGTAAATTTGATGTTGTGTTATATAGTTAATGCCTGATGACCTTGGATTGGGTACCCAGAGAAGGTGACATTTAAGTTTAGAGAACTGAATAGCAAGAAGGAGCCAGAAGAGTTGGAGGAGGATAATTACAGGGAAAGGAAAGAGCTAGTACACAGGAGTTGACAAAGAGTGGAAGGCCAAGAACTCAGGTTCTGTGTCTAAATCAAAAAACCCTGCACGTTGGCAGTAGGAAGACAATTACCATAGGGAAGGGGAGGGCAACGAGACCTCCTGTTCTGAGTCTACAAATTTAACTCAACCTGATGAAAATTGAGAAACACCTTATATTAAATATAAGAAGTGTACTTCTGTCTATTACATATAGATCTATATTTTTAATGGGTGTTTTTTAAAAACAGGCTTATCCTGTTCTTATTTTAATACTCTGTGTGTGTGTGTGTGTGTGTTGTGGTTCCTGAATAGTGAAGAGTGCTTATTCCTTTGTCGTTCCTAATTATCTCGAGCACAGTAAGCCACATCTAGACGTAACAGAGAGGACTGCTCTTCACCCAGAAACCGCAGTTAGTTGGATGAGGTAACTGGGATGTACTTTGGGCCATCTCCTTTAAGGGAGGATGAACAGAGTTCTGTTTAGGAAGAAAGATGCAAATGAATGTTTGGTGAACAGAAGTCTACATTGTTAACAGAGATTGACAGCTTTGGACAAAAACCCATTTATTCTTCTGGGCACACAACTAGACTACCTAGTCCTGCTTCCCCTGCATTCAGAAGTGGCTTCATGGCTAAAGTCTAGCTGTGAAAGTTGAACAGTAGCAGTGATGGCACCTATTTCTAAAATCCTCACGCATGTTCCTCCATGCCCTTATCTGCAGCAGCTGGCTTTAATGGAGACAAGTCCAAGGCTGACCTCAAAAGCCATCTGATGAAGAGGGCAGTGCCCCGTTAGCCTGCAGTCAGGGGGACCCCAGCCCTGCTGACCTGTTAGTTCTTTTTTTTTTTTGCGGTACACGGGCCTCTCACTGCTGTGGCCTCTCCCGTTGCGGAGCACAGGCTCCGGACGCGAAGGCTCAGCAGCCATGGCTCACGGGCCGAGCCGCTTCGCAGCATGTGGGATTCCCCCGGACCGGGGCACGAACCCGTGTCCCCTGCATCGGCAGGCAGACTCTCAACCACTGCGCCACCAGGGAAGCACCGTGGTATTTTTGTATGAGCAAAAATAAACTTCTGTTCTGTTGGGGTTTTTTTCCATTATACATTTTCGTATATATTTTACACACAAGAGAATGTGTGTGAGGTTATTTATGACATGTTAGCTTACTAACTAATGACTAAGAAAGAGATGAAAAAAAATTGAGAATTTCTCTTCTTTGACTAGCCCAGGAAGTAGAAATAAATAATAGTGAAAGTTGAAGTAGGTAGAGGACAGCAGGGTGTTCCCCAGTATTAAAGCGGTGTGTATTCTGAGAGAGTAGAGCCTGACCCTCTCAGAGGTTACTCCAGAGAAGCTTCAGAGAAGATGGTTGGAGAGAGTTTGAAGGAATATTGGTCTTTCCCACGTGACAATGCAGCAAGTATGGGAATCTAGGTAAATGGAACAATATTTACAAAAGTACGTAACATCACAATGCGTGGTTTGTCAGATATGCATGAAATTTCTAATTCCAGAAATACAAGTGGAGGCAAGGTGGAATGCAAGAAAAGCCTATTGAAGAAGGTTAGGGTGTGATTATCACAGGATTCCTTATGAAGCAAGTAATTAAAACCAGCCCTGCATACATTTCAAAAGCTGTGCATGGTTTTCGAGCAATAGAAAGGCATGGTCATTCTGAGATAGAAATCTGGCAACTCATAGTTCCAGTAGATGTGGACATATTTATGGATCTCTGTCATTAGGAGTCTTCTTCCTCATGAATAGGCATGCATAGACCTAACATAAATATATAGTAAAGAGACAAAACATAAAGAGAAATGTAAAATATTTTATCATTTTTTAGCCATCACTGAGCTATGGAACTTTGGTAAAGTCACCACACCACCTTAAGCCTCAGATTTCTTACAGTGGAAGGGGTTTTTGCCTACACAAGGGGTACGTGTCCTCTTCTCTTTGTTCCTCGACTCCCAGCTCAGTGCGTCATCTAGCTCAGGGTCACAAGGGGAGTGTATTGAATGAGTGAGTGATGAAAAAAATAAATGAATCCATGCATCTGCTGAAGCTCAAACCCTAAAAGAATCTCAATTTAATACCCACACACAAAACGGAAAATCTTCCTTGAAATTGCCAGTGACTAGGATGACGCGCCTGATGATTAAGGACAAAGGCAGATAAAATAGGAAAAGTAATTTAGGATATGATAATACACAATAAATATAACCATATTTAAAGCAATTTGGGGCAGGAATAATCTTGCTGGGATTCAATTGAGCTGTACCGAGCTGCCGCCAGCATTATGAAAGTGCATATTTACATCTTTTCATTAAATAAACCCTGTCTATGCCAACTCTGCCACTCCCCATGTCATAAGTGAGGTCCTGAAGAGGATGAGGGAAAACAGGATGGGGTGGAAAGCATCAGTCCTGAGGTGGAGCACAGCATGTGTTTGGATAAAACCCTCACATTCTTGTTCTGCCTCTTTGCTAAAATGATGTCTCTCTTTCTCTTTGCTCTCACTTGTAAGAGCCTCTTGTCTGGGATTGGCTATTAACTGTCTTCCCATTACACTTTTATACACAGTTTGCTCTTCCTGTCTGAAAGTTAAATTTTTCTTTATAAATTTAAAATATATAAATAAAAACCTAGGAGAGTCTGATTCAGTAACTGAATTTTGTAAATCTCCATTTCTGACTTTGAGTCACCTCCAAGATTAAGAACTACTGGTTTAGCTGGGTGTCTGGCACACATGTGAACACAAGACCTCTCTTTGTTTAAAAATATGTATTTATTTATTTGGTTGCACTTGGTCTTAGTTGCAGCAGGCAGGCTCGTGGGTTCCTTAGTTGTGGCTTGCCCGCTCCTTAGTTGTGGCACGTGGGCTCTTTAGTTGTGGCATGCGAACTCTTAGTTGCGGCATGCACGTGGGATCTAGCTCCCGGACCAGGGATCAAACCCGGGCCCCATGCATTGGGAGCATGGAGTCTTATCCACTGTACCACCAGGGAAGTCCCTGAACACAAAACCTTCTGAATGCATATAGGCATACATGTATGAATGGATGTGTCAGTAATTTGGGTAGAAGCTGTGACTGTCATCGTGTATATGATACTGTCCTAATCTGGCCACAAGTTCTTGCTACTCGTACATTATGCTCCAGTCACACCATACAGCCAGCTGCTCCAGAAACACACCGTGGGAATCTACACAGAGAAGGTGCATCTGTAGGATGGAAACAGATAGCATCAGCAGTTTTAAAGGAGTTGATTACAAGATCTTCCTCATTTCCTCTTTCTTAATATTGATCTGCCTAGTAAAGGGCCTTTGTAGGAGACTTGCCTTCCCCACTGCCCCTTTCACAATTGTCCTTCTTCCACTTTGCATAAGAGCCTGTCCCTCACCTACCCAGAAATTTAACATAATACATTATCTTGGCGTGTAGACACCTCCAGAGCATATTGGATCAATTGAGATAGAGTCCTTGAACAAAGACTTTGTTGTCAACTTGGTCCTTTAGCTTACTGGCTGGATGATTTTAACACATTCGATGTGTTTCTTTTTTTTATCTTAAGCTTTATTGATATATAATTGACATATAATGTTGTGTTAAGTTTATGGTGAACAAAGTGTAGATTTAAGATGCTGATACATTGCAAGATGCTTTCCACTGTAGCATTAGCTAACACCTCCATCACCTCAGATAACTACCATTTCTTTTTTGTGGTGAGAATATTTAAGATCTACTTTCTCAGTAACTTTCAAGGATTTAACACAGTACTGTTAACTGTCATCACCATGCTGTACATTAGACTCAAACCTCATTCGTCTTATAACTGAGAGTTTGTGCCCTTTGACCAACACCTCCCCATTTCCCCCACCCCCCAGGCCCTGGTAACCACCATTCTATTATCTGCTTTTTTTTATTTTGTTTTGTTTTGAGTTTGGCCTTTTTAAATTCCATATATAGGTGATACATCATGCAATCATGCAGTACTTGATTACTTTCTCTGTCTAACTTATCTCACTTAGCATACTGTACTCAAGGTCCATCCCTGATGTTATAGATGACAGCATGTCCTTCTTTCTCACAGATGAAAAATATTTCATTGTGTGTGTATATATCTATAGAAGGGATATACATCTGTATATATATACACACAATGAGATATATATATAAATACACACACACACACACACACACACACATCTTCTTTATCCATTTATCCGTTGATGGGCACTTAGGTTGTTTCTATATCTTGGCTATTGTGAATAACGCTACAGTGAATGTGGGAGTACATTTATCTCATCAATAGCCTGTTAATTCTCATAATGATAATGATAAGTACAATCAATAATTTTTAAAAAATGTGTTAGCATTAGAGATATCACAAAGATTTTTATTTTTGCAAAAATTATTGCAAAGAACTATGGGTATTCATTGATGAAATACTTTAAACATAAAATATTCATTACAATGAAATTCTGAGATAGAATTTGAATAGAAATGTACATTTTAGGAGAAAAATGAATATTATACTATTCTAGACTATTAAAAGGAACTTATTTACTGGTTGCTCTAAATGAATTTTGATGGGTTTCAAATTATATTGGTATTTAGCTTTCAACTCATTTCTAAAATAAAATAACAATTGAATTTAAAATTGCCAATATTTAGTGTATCCTTTGCAAGTACTTTAACCCCAAATAAAAGTTTTATAATATAATCTAAAAATGTGAGGGTGTACATATCTTATTTTAGCATATATGCAATCAACAAAAAAAGAAAGTAAAGAAGATAGACTTCACTATTCTGCTTTTTCACCTGCTTCTTGCTTTGCCTTCTTAAATTTAAAGCTTTCTCACTTATTGTACACTTGCTCCCCCAGACCTATGCTGCTCCACAGAAGATACCAGCCACATATGACTGTCTAATGTAGATTAACTACATAAAATTAAAAATCAGTTGCCCTATTGTAGTAGCCGCATTCCAAGCAATCAGTAGCTGCATGTGGCTAGAGACTGTGGTATCAGCAGCACAGCAGATATAAAACATTTTCATCACCGCAGAAAGTTCTACCAGGCATGCTGCTCTAGAGAGAATTTGTATTGCAGACTTTGCTTTTACCAGAATAGAACTTTGTCTAGGATTGATGGGCTCATTTCCCTTTTTTCCAATGTCTGGCTCATATTAGACCCTCACTAAATGCTTTTTAAATTAAAATAACATTACTGGAAGGTAATTAGTGACTCCCCCTGACACATTTACTAACAAATCCCAATCATATAAATTTCATAAAATCTTGGCAATGATAAGGACCTCGGAAGTGATTTAAATATGACTTTTAAAAATAGATATTTGTATCATAAAATCTCAAAGATAAATTGTTCACTTATAATTCCTTTATTCTACTTTGAGGTAAAAAAAGAACATACTATATTGCATATTTTCTATGTTCCAAGTGATGAACAAAACACTTTTCAAGTGTGATCTCACCTAATACATATAACATTTCTTAAGGAGAATATGCTTGAGACGTAAGGGATATCAGAAAGGTTGAGCACTTTGCCCAAAATCACAGAGACAGGATTTAAACTCAGGTCTACGTAATAGCAGAAGCTATATTTCTAACTTCATGTGAAAAATGCCACCTAGAGAAGAAATGACAACTTGCACAAGTCATTCAGAGAATTAGTGACCAGAATAGAAATCCAAGCTGTGCCTGATTTCCAGATGGGCTCCCCACACTTCCATCTCTCCCTTCAGTAAGGGGAGGTACGTACGTAGGCTGGTTAAGAATAGGCTTTGTAGCCAGGATGCCTGGTTTCAGATCTAGACTCTGCCACCTACTAATCCTTGCAACCTTTGTCCTTTCTTCCGTGAGGACTGGGATACTGATAATGATCGATATTGTGTCAATTTATACACTTTATACAGTACACCAACATTAATCAGTTTTCCGCAGTATTACTTATACTTACTTGTATGTGTATGCAGGTGCTGAACGCTGTACAGTTTTACCACATGTGTGATTTGTGTATCTATGCACAGAGTTAAGATATTGAACAGTATGTTCAATATAAGTATGTTTTATTTTGCCCTTTTATACACCATTCTGTAACTTCTTCTTCCATCTTTTTCATGTGTACTTTCATGGAAACTTTTAAAAATTATTTTTATATTCAGTTTTTTCTTTTTTTTTTTTTCCTTTTATGGATTGTACTTTTGGTGTCAAATCAAACAACCCATTGCTTAACTATAGAAATCCTGAAGATTTCTCTTTTTTTTTTCTAGAAAAGTTTAATTTTATGTTTTACATTTAAATTTTTGAGGTCACTTTTGTATAAAGCATGACGTTTAAGATGAAGTCCATTTATCCCCTCTATGGATGTCCAACTGCTCCAGCATCATTCTTTGAAAATGCTATTCTTCTTCCATTGAACTGTTTTTGCTCCTCTGTCAAAAATCAGTTCAGCATATTTATATGATTCTATTTCCGTGTCCTCTATTTTGTTCCATGATCTATGTGTTCATGTCCCCACCAATTCCACACTGTTTTTATAATAGTAGCTACACAGTGAGTCTCAGTACGCTATAGAGTGACACCTCCCACTTTATTCTTTGCTGAGTTTGTTTTGGGTATTCTAGGCCCGTACCTTTTCATATACATTTCATAACAATTTTGTCTATTTCTATAAAAAAAAATCCTACTGGGATTTTTGTTAGGAATTGCATTTAACCTGAAGATAAATTTGGTGAGAATAGATATGTTTTTTATGTTGAATCTTCCAAACCAGGAGCATAGTATTTCTCTCTGTTTATTTAGATCTTCATTATTTAGATCTTTCATTAGCATTTTATAATATTCAACAAATGTACATCTATATATTTCATTTTCTCTGGATTAATTGTAAATCATACTGTGTTGAATTTTAGTTTCTTCATGTTTGTTGGAATTTAGAATTGTGATTAAAATTTGTGTACTGGGGCTTCCCTGGTGGCGCAGTGGTTGAGAGTCCGCCTGCCAATGCAGGGGACACAGGTTCGTACCCCGGTCCGGGAAGATCCCACATGCCACGGAGCGGCTGGGCCTGTGAGCCATGGCCGCTGAGCCTGCGCGTGCATGTATCCTGTGGTTTGCTGAATGTGCTTATTAGTTATAGAAGTTTTTATAAATTCCTTAAGATTTTCCTTGTACATGTCACCTGAAAATAGGACCATTTTATTTCTTCCTTTCCCACATTTATACCTTTTATTTCTTTTTTTCTGGCTAGATCTTCAGTGCTATACTGAATAAGATTGGTGAGAGTGGACCTCCTTGCCGGGTTCTTGATCTTAGGGGGAAAGCATTTCAGTCTTACATCATTAAATTTGATGTTAGCTGGAAGTTTTTTGTAGATAATATTTAATCAAGTTGAGGTAATTCCCTACTATTCCTGACTTGTTGAGAGTTTATACCATGAATAAGTGTTGGATTTTGTTAAATGCACCATTAATGGGTGTTGGATTTCGTCACATGCTTTCTCTACCTAAGGTGATAGTCTAATTTTGTGGGTTGTGGTTTCAGTGATTTTCAGACCCTTATAATGCTATTTTGACCTTTTAAAAAGAATATGGTGCCTCCAGGCATTCAATTAGTTCCTGGTGGTTCTGCCTTTAGGGAAAAATTTCCCAAGCTGAACTTCCAGGTGTCTCTCATTGGGGGAGGGGAATCTCAGGTCCAGAGTGACAAAGAGACTTCCCAGAATGGGCTGCTTGGTGTTGCTCTGTCTCTCTTGCCAGTTCCAACTGCTCAACTTGGTATCTTTTGTTTTGGGGAAGGGGAGTCCTTTTGCAAGTTTTCTGTGGACACTATTTTATATTTTAAGTTAAGTCTTTCCAGAAGATGATTATCTGAAGGGTAAATAGAACTCTGCTCTTCAGAACCAAGTAATTCCAACATATCCGTACATCAGTGGTGTGGGTGAAACAAAGATGGGCATTATTTAGACCATTTAGTGAAGTTAAAATTGCATAGGCTCTTTTCTGACTATTTGGTTAATGTTGGCTATTGAAACAGAAGTCAATTTTGGTTCAGTTGATCTAGCCAAGATCCAAGTCTGAAAAGTCATAAGATAAATTATGAATCATTTTTGTTTTTTTTTTAATCTTGTAAATGTAGATAGGTAAAATCAAATTTTTCTGAAAAGCAGAAGAATTGAAAAATAATAAGATGTTTCTTTGGTTATACACTTTTAGTTTTGGTATTTTGTATTTTATATAGAATAATTATTGCAAGACTTATGACAAATGAAGGCAGATATGACTTAGTCAAATAATTTATGTGTTAGCAAATAAATAAAGTTTTCAAAAAAAGAAATTTGAAAATTTGTTTTACTTTCTCCGGTATTTCTTGCCTCCTATCCTGACAGAGAAATGATGTAACTTACCGAAACATATTTTAGAAAACAGTATATTCTAGAGTAATTGTTCTCATATTTGACTCTATATAAAATTAAACCTGAAGATATTTCTGTTAAAAACAATCCACTGTAAACACTGCATAATATAATCTTCTTTGTAAGATTCATAATGAATATCAGCGTAAGTGAGACTCTGAGAAGTCCTCCAAAAATAACTTTAGCTTTGTATACAATATTATATTTCCAAAATATATTTCATCATTAAACGTGTGTTTGTTTTTTAAGTGTAGGATCTACTAATAAGTAAAGGAGATAGGAAATAGAATAATTGGGAAGAAAAACAAAAACAAACAAATAAGCAAAAACCTTGCAAAAGAATGGGAAATCCTGCTTTATGCAGTTTTCTGTTTACAGATGTCTTAACATTGCCCTAAGTTTGACAGAACTTTAGTTAGGCTTCTTCCTGACTCAAGGCACTGACTTCCCTTTTCCTAAGAATTTTCTTTAAAATACTTGCAACTGTAAATTCTTTCTCTGCCCCCTTTAGATATAGGTAAATCTTTTCAAAAGCCTCTTGCCAGTTTTACAAAGCAGGCATATCTTTCTCAAGAACCTGGGAGCTGTCCTTTGGAAATGTAATCATCAAAGAAGATATTATCCCTATCCTGTCGAACTTTGGTGGGTGCCAGTTAGCAAACACAGATGGTCTAATCACAGATGAAAATATCTGCAAAATAAGGAGGTAACCCAATGTGTTCAACACATCCCAGTGATTAAGCTCCCTACTAAATTTCTCCAGTGCTTTATCTGGTAGTTCTCTCCAGCCTTTAAAAACCCTTCTGCCCTTTGTCGCAGCAGATTGGAGTGTAGACTTAGTTCTAGTCGCTCTCCCCTATTGCAATAGCCTTGAATGAAATCTTCCTTGACTGTTTAACTTTGTCCAGTGCAATTTTTGCTGTGGCACTGTTGATTCATTTTTCTCCAGTCCTATTCTGGACTGACTTGTTTATCTTATTCTCATAAGAAGTTAACAAATCAGTATTAAGTAGTTAGATCCTAGAAGTCAAATTAGGTTGGGAAAACAAAAGTAGGTAGAGAAATAATAAAGAATTAGGCAAAGCGTTTATGAGGAAACTGAGGTAGCAGCAGCCATAGAAACAAGCTGTAAATAATTTTTAAAGAACGGAAGCCAAGACAGAAATGAATTAGAGCAGAAACCAGTAAGAAGGGTCTGTATGCTTATGATTCAAGAAAATAATCTCTCCATTTAGGAAATAGAAATTTTTAAAAGAAAATCTTAAAAATTGGCTTACCTTTGATACAGGTACTTTCTCTAATACTTCTCCCCCCTTTATCTCATAAACTGTTGAATAATGGGGGTAACTATGTTATAGCAATCATGTAGGACATGAGAGTGTTGGGATTTCTTGAAAGTATAGGATCAAGGGAGACAGGCAACTTATGAAAATTCTTGAATAGACAGAATAATATTACTGTCTCACATAGAAGCATTAGTGTTTGTTGTGCTATACAGCATCACTGATATGCTATTTTCTATTCATTCCTTTTTTGTTGTTACTAGGCAATAATTTCTGCAAAAAGAATTGAATTTCAAGCTAAGTCAACGTTTTTTATATGCAGTGCAAAAAGTTAATATTATGTCCTTATTCCTACAATTAATTCAGCTCTGGTTCTATAAAAATATGTAAAGTTCTATTAATGTTGGCCATTTTTGCTTTCTTTTCTGTGTTAAATTTCAAGGGAACCTTAATATTGAGACTTTAAATGATCCTAATATATTATCTCTATATGTTGCATATATATATATACACACACACACACACACACACACACACACACGTACACACGTAAGGTTAGAAGATTAGAAGGAGGGCAGAATTCTCACAGGAAACATGATTTTAGAAAATTATTCCTGAAATAGAAACTGTCTCTCTCTCTATGCCCAGCTTTGAGAGCCAATATGATGCTGGAGAAAAGATGGAATCATGGGGCGTCTATGATTGAGAAAGTGTTACTGCTGGAAGTGGAAGTATGACCAAAAATAAATCCTGAAGGGCCTTGGGGATGTCATGGTTGAGAACACCTAAGATGTACCATTCTTTTCTTCTTCCTTTTCTATTTACCTATCTTGTTCCATCGTTAGTCTTTCTTAATTTATTTTATATAAATTAATCTGTCTAATGAAAATTCATTCATTCAGTATAAATGGAGTGCCTAGTATAAACTTAATAGCTTACTTGTAATTGAGGATTAAGTAAAATAAGCCACAAGATCTGCTTTTCAAAGAATTTCATTCACTTGGGGAAATCTGATAAAAGAATCAAACCATGGGGTATTTACCATTATCCCTTACAGAATCTGAGGCCCTGGGAGCTAAAGTAACTTGTCCAAACTGACAACAAAAAGTAGCAGACTTCTGACTTTAACCTAGGTCTTCTTACTTAAAATGTAGACACCAGGCCCCATTTAAGGATTCTGATGTTTGCTTTGTGCGTTTGAGGTTCTGGAATACACTTATATTTTGTACTTATTTATACCAAAGTTTGGCAACTATTTTAGTTTGGAAATGGTTTGAGAAAACTTACGTTTAAAATGCAAATTAAGAATTTAAATGAACTTAAGCTGTACTGAGATTTAGAGTGTAATGACTGTTGCTAATAAATTACATTCAATTAATAAATGGCTTGAGAGGTTATTGGGGAGGAACAAAAACTGAAGATTTGTCTGATACATATTAATTACCTATATAATATTTGCACCATGGGAAATGTTATGTGTAAACGAATAGCAGCACCAGTTATTCAGGATGGTGGCCCCCAAGTGAAAGAGTTGTATGAAGATGGATTGTTAAAGATCAACGATGGTCAATCAAGAGCTAGAGGTAGGGTGCAGCATAGTTCTCATTAGGAGTGGTGATGACAGCAAAGTTCTGTTCAATTCCAACACTGTTTTTTGGTTTATGCAGTTTTTCTTCAAAGAGAATGATAAAGGAAGAACTTCTCCTTCCTCCTTAGCTTCTTTAGTCTAAGTTTTACCAATATTCAAGGACCATATCGCTTCTAATATTCTCCAGGATACTTTCCTAAGTATAAAAGCTGACAGGAATCTCTCCTTTCATAGAAGAATTCCTGGGTATATACTCAGAATCAAAATTTAATATTCATTCATTCTTTGTTAATAAATTCACTTATTCATTAAATATTGTTAAACATGCGTACTCTACGCCAGAAGAGTTAGACTATTGAATAAAGCAAGGAACTGCATTCCCAATAAAAAAGAGGCCACGAACAAACACATGAGAACATTGGGTGTATGCACTGTGGGCTGCAAGAGCCGAGCAGTAGGATGGGTCCACTCTTCATGGGAAACCCAGCTTCAGAGAAAACATAATTTTTCTTAAAGAACCAGAACGTTTATCTCAGGCAATTATTAATGTTTATTATATAGAAATTCAAAGTAAGATAAATTGGAAATATCCAGAAGGCTTCATGGTGGATGAATAGGTTACTTGTATTAGTGACATTTAGCCTTGGTTCTGAGTAGTAGAACATTCAACGTAAGAGTGACTTAAATGGTGTAGAGGTTTACTCCTTGTTCCATTACATAAGCAGTCCAGTATAGAAGACATGAGCAGTCTATTACAGTTACTCCATAGTTATCAGGAACTCGAGATCCTTCCGTATTACTGATTCATTATCCTCTATTCACAGCTTTCAACTCCCAAATAGCCCAAATGGCTATCCCATCCTAACCATCAAATCTGGATTCAACCAGCATAAATACAAAAAGCAGGAAAAAGCACAGACAGTACATTTATTTATTTACTATCTCTGTATCTGTGGGGTTCCAGTTCCAAGCAATGTGTTAAGCCCTCATAATATTAGAATAGGAAAACTGACTCTAAATAAACTGACTTTATGTGGTAGGAAGTGGTTAGGTTTTATATACATTCGTATCTAGATATATAAACACAGAAGGAGATATCAAAAATGAATCATGATTTCTACTTTATATAGCCAACCGTGTGAATAGCAGAGCTTTTAGAAAACCAGACTTAGTGGAAATGATCATGCCTTTTATTTTGTCCATGCTGGTTTGAGGTGCCTTTCAAACATCTAAGAGAAAATTTTAGGTGATCAGGAGCTAAGAGGAGCAATGAAGGCTAAAGATAGAAATGCAAATGCCATCGACATAAAGAAAGAATTGAATCATGCTGATTTATGACATAGCTTAGGGTGAACCTATAATGTAAGGAGAAGAGAAGAGGGCCTACTTATGGACTTGACTGCCCACTCCCACTGCATGGCACAAAGCTGTCCCATGTATACCTTCTTATTCAGCTGTTACCATGAAACATATCTCAGTAGAGCAAAAGGACAGAGTTATGTATCTAAGCATGCTGGCTCTGACTCCTTGGCATCTGGTGACTGGTGTATATTAGGTACTTCGTTAGTCATTGTTGCTTAGCTTATTAACCTGGCTCACTTCAGCACATATTACGGTTGGGTTATTATAGGTGCAGAACTTTGTTATACCGGATAGCAAATCACAGTACCTGACCGTAAGAACTCATAATCCAGAGTGGGGAATTCCCCAAAATACATTCAGAGAAGAATCCCAGAACACTCTGAAGCTGGATGAAACAGGTATATATGCGAAGTTGCTTATTTTTTTGGAATGAACCTCTATAAATCTCAACAGATAGGCAAAGGTATTTGTGACTCACCATAAGTTGAGACTGACTGACTTAGCTGTGAGAACAGAATACGTTGAGAGCAGATAGAGGCACCTGGAGAAACTTTAAACCTGAGATCAGGAAAAGGCCACATGCAAGAGTTGGCACCTGCCTAACCAGGAGGAAGTCAGACAAGGAGGAGGAAAATGGCAGCTAAAGCAAAGGCATTGATACAGCACCGTGTCTGTGGTGAGCTACAAGCACTTCCTTTTAACCAGGCTGTAGGTAGAAATGAAAAGGTGGAGAGCTTATCTGGAGATGAGAGGACAGATGATGGAGGACCTTGTGTGTTATGTTAAGTATATATAATATATATATATATATATATATATATATATATATAAGTCCTACATAGCATTAAGAATGGAGGATTGAATGAGGTGAAGATGGATTAAGGTTAGTTGGGATACAGTAATAAAGCAGAGATTCTGACACTATCACCACCCATGGAGAGATTCTCTGGGTCAAAGGTGCCCATTCAGTGCCCTTCCGAGCAAGTATGAAGGCAATCACTGAACCACCTGCACACACTGCTCTCTCTGGTTTAAGCTTTCAGATCTTAGAACATTTAGTCAGACTGTGGGAATTTATTGAATGAATGGAGTTTGTGTGGGAGACTCTTATTCAGACACACGTATTTAAATGCCACCAGCAACTTAATCTTCTTACCAAAAACAAAGTGACTCAAGGCCAGAAATTGTTTTCTCCAACCTTCCCCTCCTGTCGCTTGTCATGTGATTGCAACATATATTTCTAAAATGACGAATTTCTTCCTAAGTGAAAGCAAACCAAGAATATTGCTCAAGGAAAGCTGTCCTCTGAATATTACAGACCGAAGGATCAAATTGTCCTTTTTCCCTGCAAATGAAGTCCTGTTGGAGCAGCAGAGCATCACTCCATAAATCATTCTGTGCTCGTGCACAGACTTAACGCAGTTCCAAATATGATGCCACGGGTGTGTTCAGTAGAGCACTAATGAAGTGGTACAGCTGGTTGAGCTCAGTGCCTACTTGAACAGTGAACTTCTTCCATTAGAGTACTTATGCTGTGCTGCATCTTTGCTTAGTTTTATTTTTTTAGGAATTATTTAATACTTTTTTTATAATTATGAAATATACATAACATCAAATTTAGCATCTTCATCCTTTTAAGTGTCCAGTTCAGTGGCATTGAATTCATATTGTGGTGCAACCGTCACCACCGTTCGCCTCCAAAACTCTTTCCATCTTATGTGCTTAGCTTTTAAACAAAATTCTTTCCCACTAGACTCTGAATTGAAGGCAGGAATGAGGACAGTAGTCAAAATAATAAAGTAATTTTAAATGATGACAGTTAATATTTATTTATGACACAATATATGTGACACAATTTGAATTCATTACCTTATTCAGATTGTTCACAGCAACCATTTGAGGTTGATATAATTATCTTTATATTCAAATGAGGAAACTGAAGTTTGAAGAATTTGTATGCCTGAATCTCAGTCTCATGGGTAGTAAGATATAAGCGTAAGATTTGAATCAAAGTCATTTGTCTCCAGATCAGCTCATACAAAACTATTTTCCCTGCTCAGAATCAGACACTGTGTTTCAGTATCAATAATAACCCCCTGCAAAGGGACAAGACAGCTATTATTGTTTATACTTGACAAATTAAGAAAGATGCTAAGTAGCTTGATTCACATCTTTTACCTTGTGACTATGGCTGGGCTCCATTTGAAAATAAAGTTTTCTGTTTTGTTTTTGTTTTTGAATTTAAGGACTACATCATGTCCAATAGTTGGTATGATAATTGTTAGAAAGCAAAACAATGGCATTTACATTTTAAGCATCTATGACATTAGCACATTGAAGAAAACTTTGTCAGTGTCTACTCAACTTGGAAGTTGATTTCTTCTGTCAAAAACTCCAGTTGTATATAAACATCCCTAGTAACTCATGGAGGAAAATGCAGCTCCAGGACTCTGTCCATGCCCGTCTGTAAACCTTCACGCTTGTACACAGTACCCCATCTCCTTCAGACTGCACATTGCCAGACAGCTAATTGTTTGCTTTCTCTCCTGTCTCATCTGTTTGCTTTATTTTCTCTTTCTTAATAGTATATAAAAGTGTGAGGTTTTTTCCCTTCATTACTGCAAACATAGACATTTGGAACATTTCCTGTTGAATAGATGCAGAGAAATTGTGTGATAGTAGTGTGAAACATGGGATAAACTTTTTGCATGATTTTTCTTCTTCTATTTCATGAGAAAACTTCCAAGTATATTCTCCATCTTTGCAATTTCATAACCTCAATCCATAATCTCTTTTGAGCCTAAGCCAACTGGGTCTTTGTATTTGAATTTATCATTATTCATGTTATCTGATACTGCTACTTGCCAGATCCAGTATTACATTTTTAGCCAGTATTACATTCTTAGTGTCATATTACTTGACACTTAGCTGCATTTGACCCATTGCTAAACCTTTCTCTTTGAAGTTATTTCCTCATGTGGATTCAAGGGCCCTTTTCCCTTTGGGTTCTTCTACTTTCTCTTACTTATTTTCAGTATCTTTTTCTGGATCTTTCTCAGTTTTCTCACTTCTTAAAACATTGTATTCCCTCAGAGCTCAATCCTTTGATCTTATCTCTTCTCTCTCCATACTTTTTCCCTGTGGAAGTCTATCCAGTATTACTATATCTTTGAATACTGTCTTCAGTGGTGACCATTAAAGTCATATCTCCAGCTCTAATTTCTCAGCTGGATTCCAGGCCTGTATTTCTAATTACCTGTATTATTTTCCTACTGCTGCCACAACAAACTGCCATCAACTAGGTGGCTTTAAACAATAGTCATTTATCCTTCAGTGATTCTGGAGGCCGTAAGTGTAAAATTAGCATCAGCAGGGCTCTACTTCCTCTGGAGTTTCTAGAGGAGAGCTCTTCTTTGCTTCTGCCTGTTTCTAGGGACTCCAGGCGTCCTTGGCTTGTGGCCGTACAACTCTAGTCTCTGCTTCCACCTTCACATGGCCTTCTCTGCTCTCTATTTCAAGTCTCCCTTTGCCTTGCTCTCATAAGGATGCATGTCATTGGATTTAGTCGCCACCCAGATAATGCAGGATGATCTCATCTCAAGATCCACAACTTGATTAAATCTACAAAAACTTAAAAAAAAAAATAAAGTCACATTCATTGTTTCTGAGAGGCGGACGTATTTTTAGGGAACCCCCCCCTTCAGTCCACTACAGTCTGCCCTATGATCCCCACAAATTCATGTCCATCTCACATGCAGAATACAGCACCCCATCCTAGCATCCAAAAGTCTCAATTCATTAGACTATTACCTTTAAGTCTAAAGTCTCATCTAGATATCATATGTACTATACTTAGAAACTACAAAATGCTATGTAAGTGTTAAACACAAATTTGAGATTTTAATACTTATGGCTACTTATAACTCTTAAAAGCAGTCTAAAATGAGACACTGATCATCCCATTTTATAGATGAGGAAACTGAGGCATGGGTGGATTCTGTGTCATGCCTCATTGATAATGCACAAGTTTATACAGATAGTAAGTGAGAGCCAGAATTCAAATGCCGGCAGTCTGGCCCCAGCATTTTCATTTTTAAGAATATTTCCTGCTGTCTCCTGCAAAAGGAATGTGGCAGCCAGAATGTGAAATTACCATTTAAACCTTCTTTAATTCCAGAATTTTCAGCTATATAAATTGAATATCAACCACCAATAGGATTTTGCAAGAAAAACATTTTATTTTTATTGAAATTTTGTTTATTTGGTTATTTGGTGGTTTTGAATTAAGAAAGAATATGAGGCATGAAGTTTTACCTATAGTTGATCATCAGTTCCCTCAGTTGCCTCAAAAAAAATAATATGTGGAAAAAATTCTTGTATAATATCATAGTTTCTGATTCTGTCTTGCCTCTTAAGTCCTCAAGAATAGCTTTGAAAATTTAAGTCCACTTATATATTCTTAAGAGAAAGGAAAGAGGGTCAGCATATGGTCTA
This sequence comes from Neophocaena asiaeorientalis asiaeorientalis, assembly GCF_003031525.2. NCBI lineage: Eukaryota > Metazoa > Chordata > Mammalia > Artiodactyla > Phocoenidae > Neophocaena > Neophocaena asiaeorientalis. The sequence continues at coordinate 18,050,461 of NW_020172779.1, forward strand.
AACTCATATTTAGAGATAAAACCTAACATTCTAGAAAAAGCAGTGATGACTTAGTATTACTGAATTTATAAAGTTTCAAGATTCCTAGAAGTCATCAATACTGTTACATGAAGAAATGAGTCTCAGGGAAGAAAAGAGTTACTCTGGGTCTCACAGCTAGCCAGGCAGCAGCTCGAGGATTTGAACCCTGTCCTCTCCCCCAGATCTCTCTTAAAATGAGTTGTTTTACTTCTCAGAGTCACATATTCCTTATTTATATAAAGGTTATAATAATACCTTCTTTATGGGATTATTAGAAGGATATGTTAAGATTACAGACATAAACTTTTTTTTACAACTCCAAAATAATAAAGTTGCTCATGATCACTGGTTGGTTTGATTTAAAGCAGTCTGGTTGTAAAGGAGCAGGCCCATTAAAACTGGCTTTGGTAACTAGGCTGTCTGTAATGAGAACCAAAGGAAGAAATCAGGAGCAAGTGATAGACTCACGCAAAGTGACGATGACATGTAGATGCCGAAAAAATGTGACAGTGAAAATATAACACTGAGAAGTTAGACTCATGCAAAGTCAGGCTTGTCTAAAGTCTAGAAAAAAAAAAGGGCAGGTCTGATGAAGTCAAGAGAGCTGTTAGTGTCACTAGCCTGTGTTTAACAAAGCAAGTATTAATGTGATGGTTAACACCTTAGTGACCTACCGTTAGGAATATACTGAGAGAAACAAATGCAAAACCGTGAGCTTTCAGTTCCCCAGGGAACCAGTAGGTGAGAGTGAAATATACAAGTCAGTTGTTAGAGCTGGATCTCCAGTGTGGGTAGATGACATAGTGCGCCATTTGAAGAGGCATCCTTCAAAATCTATTTTCTACATAATATCTACATAATATCACATGTTCTTTAGATTTGGAAGAGAATTAATTAACTTTGTCATTGTTGCTATCAGCACATATGACATCTTTCTCTAAAATATACTGATGTCAACAGAGTGATACGCTAATTCTGCCCCTGGAGCCATCAACCAATGCCTCTTTCCTATTATCTTATCATTTGTGTGTTTTATTCTCTGCCCAGAGAAGGTCTAGGCTGCTGTTCTTATTGTGTCTTCTGAAAGACGTAAGTTCAAGATATTAAGAGAAATCTCCCAAGAACCCAGAATGACAGTCGTGTCTTTAATCATAATTGATTGGAATGTCATTGCCAAAACTCAAAAAGATGTTTATGATGATGATTCAAAGTAATTTACCCCTCCAGATAAGTGACAAGGTAACAAAATTATAGGTGCCATCCCAACTGCTCTCTCTGCCTCCGGTCTCTGCTGCCTCTGGGCCAGCCTCTCCTCAGCTGCCACAGAGAAGGAACTAAGGTGCCAATCGAACTGTCCCTCCAGGCTCAGACTCCCCTGAGAGCACTGTGCGGATCTGTGATATCGTGCCACCTCCTTCATGTAGCGCTTAGGCTTGTTCATGATCTGTTTTGTTTTTCTTTTTAAACTTTCTTTATAACCTTATCGTCCTTCAATTACCTACAGAAACTCAACTCTAGTTTCCCACAGTCTTGACGTCAGGCATTTTCTTTTTGCATAGATTTGTGACCTGCCCCACAGGCCTCTTTCTTCAGTCTGATTTCTTCTTGCTCATGCTGAAAGGTAAACCTAAGTATTACTTTCTCCCAAGATTTTCTTGTCCTTCTTTAGTTCCTCAGAGTGATTCTAGAGACAGCTCAATCAATGACACACACAGGATGTTTAGTATTGGTATGTTACATGAGAGAACAGATCAATGAACTAATGAAATAAATCAATAATACATTGACACAAAGTGTAAGACGCATCCAGCTAAGTAAAAGAGTATTGGGTGGGGGCTTCCCTGGTGGCGCAGTGGTTGAGAGTCTGCCTGCCGATGCAGGGGACACGGGTTCGTGCCCCGGTCCGGGAAGATCCCACATGCCGCAGAATTTTTATAGAATGAAAGGAATATTTTTGACCTAAGAAGACAGTTTTGTGTTAACCTCTCATGGGAGGCGAGGAGTCCTGGGTGTGGATTGATTCAGGTTTCCAAACTAACATTACTTGATGACAAAGAGAAAAAAGGCACTAGTGGCATTGAGCTTTATGTTCATTTTACACCCTTCAACGAATCCAGTGTTTTGTCAGGCTTATTTGCTAATAAAAGCTCCTGGAATTTTTGTCATTCTTAAGACTTCAACCTTGAGAAGTATCAGGTATTTGGGATAAACGTTTGTTGGATAAGGAAATGAATGAATGATTGAACAAATTACATTTCTGAGAGACATATTAAGATCCTGGTAAAAGTAAAAGGTCATTTGCTGTGAAGGAAAATGCACAGTAGTCCAGGTATCAAGATCCGTGAGTTCTGTTCCTAGCTCTGCCGTTCTCTGGGTGACTTTGACTACTTCCAGAAATCTCTCTTCTTAATTTCTATGATCCCCAGCCTTAATCTTGAAACTTCTGTTTCTTAAAAGTTATCATTTTCTAAGGAATATTTATTCTCTTTCCTGCTTCTTTCATATGCTCACTCTGAGAGAATCTCATCACTAACCTCTTTATTCCAATATTTTTTTAAATTTATATTTTCAGCCTAGACTCTATGGCCATAATTCACTGCACAAATATTTTTAGTACTTTCCATGTGCTAGGCAATGTCCTCTAAACATTCCACACATTTGACATGTTCAAAATTGAACAAATAATCTTTACCAAAAAAAAAGTTTCTTCTGCATATATTAGAGATCATCCCAGATAATGATAATGTGACCCAGTTGTTCAAGTGAGAAATTATGGATTCTTTCTAAATTTCCCTCTTTCTCCTCTGGCATTCAATACATGCCACTCAAATGCTGTTCTTTAAATATCATGCAAAGCCACCCCTCCTCTCTAGATTCACAGCTACTGATTTGACTCAAATCTCTATACACTCCTCAAGGTTGCTGTAACAACTCTCTGTCTTTATCACATCACTCTAAAATCCACTTTCCACACAGTTGCCATGATGTTCTTAAGAAAAATTAAAAAGCATGCACGCACACGGACCATATATGATTATGTCACCTTCTTGCTGAAGATCTGCGAGTATCTTTCTGTAGCTTTCAGGGTCAAGTGGCAGTTCCAGAACACAGTCCTCCACATCCCTCTCCCCTGCGGAGGCAGCAACTCAGATGTGTTTCAAGATACCGTGTTGTTTTATACTCCCGTGGATTTGCATATACTCTCACCTCTGATTTAATTGCTCTTCTCCCTCTTATCTTCTTGATTAATTCCTGCTTATCTTAAAGATTATGGAAGGAAAAAATATGTATCTATAAAATTGAACTGATTTAGAATGTGGTATGGCAGAAAGGATGAATTATCTTTTTGATAGCATCCCATTTTCTGCTTTTCTATTATAGTACTAAGAAGAATTGAAAAAGTTACCTAACCTTATCTATAAAACAATGTATTCAATGCAAGAATGGCAACCTTCTTTCTTTGTAAAAGTCCTAAGCTTTAAGGAGAGTTGATCTCATCACATGCTCAGCAAACAAGTGCATGAACTAATTATGAAGCACAGAAATGCCATTCTGTACAACTAAAGATGTAAGGGTCAATGATTAGTTTTCTTTCTTATCGTGTAGGCATTGCATTTTACGACTCTTGAGAGCTCTCACAATACATTTTTTCAGGATAAGGAAAATAAAGAACTATACACATTTGATTTTTCTTTTAATGTTGTTGAGGAAAGAATGTATACAGCAGGCAAAGGTTATTGATAGGTGATTAAGAAATTGCCATTATTCTAGTATGAAATTTGACTAGAGAATAAGTATGTACAATTAAAGTGCAGTTTCTACATTTTGATAAGTCACTGTCTGTAACTTAAAATCTGTTTATAACAATACCAGGTTGTCTACTATTACGAAAAAATTTCAGTTTAGACAACACACATAAAGGAAGACATAAACGCTTCCAGCGTCGTCTTCCTAAAGGCTGCTCTGGACCTCCTCTGTTACTTAAAGTAGTGTGGATAAAACCCTCCTCTGCTTCCCAGTGTTGGCTGACAGAAGATAAAGGACTCCAGTTGTGATGAAAAATTGCCAGGTAAATTGCAGTCTCCATACAAATGCAATTCCTTTTATGTTAAAAGCCCATGAATGGAGGAAAGGCTGATTTTATGTAAAATACATCAATTACAAAAAGCCTTTGGTAACTGCTCCTCTAGTTAAACTAAATTCGACTTTGAGAATTAACAGCATTTGCTCTTTCAATAGATACTTGAGGAGTAAAGTTTGAGTTGTCCTTCCAGTGAGGGTGAAAAAAATCCGATGTCAGGAGATTGAAATGAAATAAAGATGATATTTGGCCTGAAATAGTTTGTCTATGCATCAGGAAAAAAAAAAACAAAACACTGGTGGCTTAAGTTCTACCGAAAAGTAACTGGACTGTACACACATTCATTTATTTATTCATTCATTTGTCTCCTTAGACAGCCATTTTTAAAGATCCAGAAATAAATTTTATGAAAAGGTATTGAAAACTTATGAACAGTCCTAACCCTTACTAAAGGTATCATCTTGATTGTGAAAGTCATTTAGCATCTAAGCATCTTAGTTTTCTTATATGACAAACAGAGAAAAAAAAACCTGTTAATGGAAAAGGTCTAATTTTTATAGCGGACTTCAGGCCTCTTCCATCCTGTCTAAGAAAAGAAAAACAAAACAAAAAAATCATAACTAAGATTGAAAGAAAAGAAAACAAATTTCTAGATTCCTTGGGCTGGGATTTCTTGATTTAGTAAGCATAGAGTTTAAAGTTCCCTTTTCTATTAACTGTAGTCTTAAAATGTATTCTTTAAAATATCTCTTCTCTAATGTTATCAGTGGGATAAGAAAAGTTCAAAATCTCCTTCTCTTTAGAAGGGAATTCCCTTAGGCATCTGATAAATGGCCAAGTGAGAGCCAAACTATGACTAAGGTGAAGCAGGACTCATGGTTTTAGGGGGGGAAAAAAATGCTTGGTTCAATTTTCCTATTTTAATTTATTGCCTCTTCTTGCTATTGGAGTTGTGGTAATTTGAGTTCCATTTCTATTGTGTAATTTTAAAATAAAAGCAACACATATGAGGACAAAAATCTGTTTAATTATTTTTAGTCAAAATTATAATCTGGGGCTACTTTTATGTAAAATATGTATATTAGAAAAAGCTCCTCCAGTTGTATATTAACCACATTTGTTCTTTTAAGGGCTTCTTAATGAACAGTTTTGGTGACCCTTCACTTGGTGGGGCAAAATCAGATATCACAAGATTGAAAATAAATACAGGTATTATCGAAAGTAGTCACCTCAGCTACGCATCATAAACAAATATTGGAATTGTTTGAGTTCTACCAAAAATTGCCAAACGTGTACACAGTCCTGAGTGTGGGCTCAACTTTACGTAGAAGTAGACTAGCCATACTCAAAGTATGGTCTGTGAAACTCTGAATGTCCCCAACATTCTTTCAGGGGGTCCATCCCATGAAAACTACTTTCATAACAATATTAAGATGTTAATTGCTTTTCACTGTGTTGACATGTGCAGTTATAATCACACAAGAGCAATGATGGTAAAACAACTGGTGCCTCAGCATGAATCAGGACACCAAAAGGCCCTAGCAGTTATATTTGATGAAGCAGTAGCAGTAAAAGCATTAATTCAGTTAAATCTCAAGTCATGAATATATAGCTTTTCAATAGTCTGTGCGACAGAATAGAAAGTGTGCATAAAGCACTTTGGAAACCTGATGGGTGTCTCCGGAAAAAAAACACGTGTGAGGTTGTTTGCATAAAGAACTACATCAGTTGTTTTGGGTTTTTTGTTTTGTTTTTGTTTTATTCAGAATACCATTTTTACTCAAAATAATAACTAATGGAAATTATGGTTATTAGACGTGTGTATTTGGCAGTCATTTTCTTGAAAATGAATGAGCCTCTCACTTCAAGGAAACAGCTATCAGTGTCTGTGGTCAAAGATCTGAGTGTTCAAGTGAAACAGAATTCTAGAAAATAAAATTCTTCCTGGTACTTATAATGTTTTCTGATGAGAGTGGTGGTGATATTAACAGCATGACTCGCCCAGAAGGAATCTGCTCTGGCTATTTAAAGCACAAAGGAATTTATTGCGGGGGTATTAAATGGATTACAAAGTTATTTTTAGGATTCAAAAATAAATACTGATTCTAGATTTAGTCTTTGGAAATAGCTCCTTAAGCTATACTGGAGAACAGGGCTACCAAGAGATCTGCCAGCTATCCTACGATTGAAGGTCTGCCAACCTGGGGCCCTGCTACTGCAGCTGCTTGCCCAGGACCCACCTCCACGCCACAGTCCAGAGTCTGATGCTATTGCTGGCAGGGCTGGGACTAGGCTGCCCCTGCTGTGGTTTGCCTCAGCGGGATGGAAGCTTCGTGACCTGCATCTCAACATTATCAGCAAACTTGGTCAACCATTTTGGTTATTGCAGACTGAACGGCTGTGTAAACTTTGGACATCCAGTCCTCCGCAAAGGCAGTATCTGTTTCTCCACACAGACTTGGTGTATCTTTCATATTCTCGTCATCCACTACTCTTTAAGTCAGTGAGCTGCCTTCAGTTACAAGTAGCTATGTCACTGGTCTCTAGGGTTACTTCTTTCTCTATGTCAAAGAAATTGATTATTTTTTTTCTTCAAGAGAAGGTAATCCTATAGGTATCTTGGGCTTCTGAAGAGGGACCAGTAAAAGTTGTCCAATAATAAGCCAGTATCATCCTTAAATTTTGTTCCAGAAAATATTAAACTGAAATATCTAGATTTTGTTCCAGAATGTTACAGATTTTTTTCCTAGAAAGTAGCATATTCCAGTAGTAGTAATCAGTAAGGCTTACGATTCTAGAAAGATTCCTTAAGAGTTATAATCGTGGAAAAAGTCATGTCACACTTAAGCTTTAATAGTATCATAAAAAGAAAAATAAGGCTGCTACTTTGCAGTAAGTTCTATAGGGGATTCTTCATACCAGTTTATAGAAAATATTATAATTGTAACCATCTCTCCACCTGCTCTCCCCTGTAATTTTTTTCTTTTCCTTTAAGGATCATTATAATTTATCTTTGAGCATTTTGAATATCCAGAAAGACCACATTCTATTTTGAAAAGGAAAAAGAACATAGAGTGATCAAATGCGAAAGACATGGTGATTGAAAGAAAAATCAAAATAATAGTAGCCTACTAAAAGTTTACCAGCAGTTCACAGAGTTCACAAACAGTCATTTTGTCAAAGGTCTCCCTTCTGATTAGTGAGGAAATTGGAATCTTCTGACATTCTGAAAAGGATAGAGCGATGTCAAAGGGACTGTGAGGAAATAGAGCTATCGGGAGAATTTCATTGAATATAGAGGAATCCCAGAGCACCCCATCCTAATGAATCTTATTCTACACTTGGGAGAAAGAATCAGACCGAGGAACCGAGCAGCCTGAAGGAGATGATGCTCACTAAGAATGGGAACCCTGAATGAGGAAAAGAAACTCACTGGTCTTAGAGTATCTGCCACTGCCCAGGCCAGAAAGACGTTTTCAAATTGGCCACCTAAATAGTACTCCAAGATGGCAGAAACTATTGTCTGTTTTTGTTGTTGTTGTTTTGTTTACTTTTATATTACTAAAATCTAGAATAATACTGGAATATAGTGGATACACCATACATATATATTGAATGAATGGAAACAGTCTCTGAATTGGCTTTCCTTCAGCTCGTCTACTTTCACCTTCATTCATCAGCCATGTTACTATTAAGAGATCACTCAAAACTGTTAGTTTTACAATGCCGCTCTCATTTCTAGTCTCAATAAATCTGCTACTCAAACTGGAGCCATACCCCCATGGAACCTTGAAGACTCAATTAAGATTATGGCACTCAGTAGATCTTTTTAATTGGGCAAAATAACTCAGGGCAAAGATCTTAAAGGAGTGGCTTTCCCACCAAAGCTGACAGGCTCAAGTATATATTTGTAATTGAACAGAAAATCAAAGGCAAGTAGTGGAATACATATAACAGCTATCGGAATTAGGTCTCAAAAGAATTGTGTGTGTGTGTGTGTGTGTGTGTGTGTGTGTGTGTGTGTGTGTGTGTGTGACAGTTGCCAAATGGAATTGATGGGATTCAAATGCACTGAAAAGAAAAGAAAAAAAAAAGATACTAAGTTACTGAGAGAGGTGTATTGCCCAAAGAACCACAAGCCTGGACTGAAAAAGAGTGAGATGGTTTAAGGTTGAAACTACTCTATCCCCTTAACCTTTTGAAAGCAGGATCCAAGCTAAAAAAGCTTATCAGCGACCAGGGAGGGTGTACTCCCTGATGCCCATTTCAGGTGTGGCTAAGGAATCAGATGATGGGAAATGAGTAATTTTCCCAGTAGTGGCCAGGGATCCCAAAGGACAATGGAAAAGGACAGTGTCTACTCCCAGACAGTAGGTGGATTACAACCCTAATCAAGGACTTTTTCCTACCCCCAAAGTAGGTTGGAGGCCTATCAGGATTTCTACAGAGTCCTATCTGATCAGGGTTTCCCCTACCTGTCCTTCCAGGTGGGATTGTTATCCTGCTCCTATTCCCTTATCTCATAGTGGCTTTTCATGAGCAGATAACTGGTCTCTTTAGTTATATCTAATATGTTGTTAGTTAAGCTGGACCGTATTAAAATTGAAGGGCTTTTTTTACATTACACACAGAAAAATAATACCTTTGGATTTTCTCATTGCTCAGATCTCTGGGCCTCACCCTGATCCTGCTTGATTCTAATAGCTGGGCCAAAAGAGGGTAAACAGAGAGAAATTTCAGTGTAAAAGGATGAAAGACAGCTTTCATTCATCTAAGCAGGCGCCATTTGCAATATGATGGCCCATACCAGAACATCCTCAATTATCTAGACACCATCATTGACTCATATCCAACTTCTATATCCCTTCAGGTGAAGAGGCCTTGAGCTCCATCTAGAGGCTGGAGTAAAGAACTTACATATAGGGAACTGCAGAAATCAAGGAGTCACCATTCGTTAGGAATGACAAACTAGAATTTGATCCCTAGTTTTCCTTTAAAGAACACCAGGGTCTGTTAAAAAAAAGAAAGTGCAGAATGTAACAGAATTAATTCCAAGAAAAGCGCTTCTAGCATCGCCTTGCACATATTTACTAAATAGTCAAAAATACTAGGTATTACTGTTGTTGTTACCCCTGAGATTAGGCTACTGGTAGGTAGGTGTTCTGCTCTTGCCTGATGCATAAATGCTAGAAAGCGACAAGCCACTGCTTGTCACTTTATGATAATAAAATCGTAGTTTAAAAAGTCCTACCACCAAAATCAGCATCAGGCTCATCAAGGTCAAGTCTTCAGAGAGGTTGCTGTTTGGAATCAGATTGTGTGGTTTCTCAAGACACATGAACGCAAGTGCTAATCATCGTGTAATCACTTTGAATTTGTATTGTAAACACTTATAACTATCAATTTTAAAGAGTTCCCCTGTAAAGCTTTAAATGATATTCACATAATTTCTTCATTGCAGTGCATTTTAATGAAAGTGGAAAAACACCCTTGGAATTCTTGGAATTGAGCTACATGCTGATTCTGTTACTATTTCAGGGTATGTTTGAAATGGGCATATTTTTATGCCTAATCATAAGAGGAGGGTTTCAATGACCCTAAGTGCTTATTTTTGTATCAGGATTTCTTTTTTTAGGCTAGGTGAAAGTCAGAAATAAAAACCATGATGCACCAGAGATGAGCTTCAGTTCCTTTGAAGGTCATACCTCAAGTTTTTTTGAGACACTTGCTGGAGTTAAAAATGTCCATCAAAGGAAATTTACCCAACATTGGTGGATAGGTGGGTGTATACTAGTATACAATCCATTTCTACTCATTTTTCCCTCTATCTGTTTAGACATTTCACAATGCGTTATTAAAAAGGAAATAACCGTTAAGAATTTGCTTCAGACTGAAGAAAAAAATTGACCTTTGAGATAAAGTGTGTTAAAAGATAAACTGAAACATATTAAAACATTTTAAGAGCTTGAGCAAAAATCAGTCTAATCGGGTAGCATCCAGTATAGCAGATAGAAAAGAGCCCTGAGGAGCTGTACAAAATGAGAGACTTTTACAGGCAGAAGGAAGCAGCGACAAGAAGATACATTAGGCAAAAAAGCAGATTGGTTATGACAAGGTCACTTTCCTTTAGTGGATGCCGGGGGTCTGTCGGGCAGATGACCTACCTAGTGCTGATCAGATGATTCCCAATTGATTAAGATTCCATTTCTGGGGGAGCCAAACCTGTAATTAAACTAAGTCATGGTTTGGTGACATGGGGCTTAGCATAAGTGACTCCATTTTGGGGCTTGTGGTCTTGTTTTTAACAATTGTAAATACTACATATGCCACTTAATAACATGTGGCACTATGCAAGCCCTACATATACCTTGCCAAATTTCAGCATTCTCATCAGCAAAGTAATAATACTTCTAACTTTTATATGGTTTGGGGGGATAATATGCGGGAAAACAAGTTATTCAGGGCAACAGGTCCAGGACATAGCAGCAGTTCGCCCACATTTTACTTAAATATAGATTGTTGGATGAGGAAATGTTCCCAAGGCCAGTGATCTGGTGAGAACCTCATGTGGAGACATGTATGGCACAACTGGACATGTTTTGATGGAAAGAAGCAAGCTGCTGTCAGAAAAAGGAATCTAGAGACACACAGAGGGGTACATGTAAAACTGGTGAAATCTGCATAAGGTCAGTGGATTGTATCAGTGTCAATTTCTTGATGGTTATATTGTACTGTAGTCATGAAAGGTGTTGTCATTGCGGGACACGTGGTGAAGGGCATGTGGGCTCTCTCTCTATTATTTCTTACAACTGCATATAAATCCAAATCATCTTAAAATAAAATTTTATAAACAGGGAACCTTAGAATTGCAGTACTGCTATACTAACTTCTAATCAGTCTATAAATAGAAGGCCAGGGACAAGAACTATGAATAATAGGGGATGAACTATCACCAGGTATGCGATGGTTCCATTAATGAAATTAAAGAGGATGAAAGAAGGTGGATAATTTGTGGATGACTTCTGAAGTTTGTCAGCACTTCTAGAGAAAACATACAGAGGGCATTTGTTTTTTGACAGAGAGGTGGACCCCTGTGAATTTATAAAGATCTGGATGTGAAGCCTTATACCCTCCACCCAGGAGACGCCAAAAGCTGTAATTTAGTGAGAAGATTTGAGTCAGTCACTCTGTCACCTGTGCTCAGCCCCAATTACTGGCCTTGTTTTCATCGCTGTTTTGCGGATTCTCAATAGCCACAAGCCATTCATTCTTCTATATGTTATTTGCTTAAAAAACAAAGAGAAGCATCTGAGCATATGCTATGTTTGTTATATGCAAGTCATGCGGGCACCAAAGGTCAATATGACATGTCCCTGCCTTAAAGAGCTCCCCAAAGGAGAAGCAGATAAATTGGCAAGCACTGCATGGTGGTTAAGTGTTAGGAAACTCCTGTTACTTCATTTATATATAAACCCATACTGTTTTTTAATCATTAAAAAAATATATCATGCCATAAATGTACACAGTTTCAAATTTTAAATTGTACCAAAATGATGGGAAGTAAAATAGCAGTCCACAGCCCCCTCAATGTCATCCTCAAATTGTGTTTCACAGAGGAACCACTTTCAGTACTTAGGGCTGTTAACTCTATGATTTCCTGCTATATTTTTAATTTTTAAGCTTATTCTATTATTTCTTTATGTTTTTATTTCCTCTATTGTTATAATTACATAATATGCTACTCAGCATAGGCATGTGATATTTTATGTTTACGTGTCCTTTCTGTACAACTCTTGTTTTTTTCTAGAGTTAGTAATTGCCTCATATCTCTCCTGGGGTTTTTCTTTCATCATTTGTAGAAGGTCCTTTTACTTCTATTTTTCTTAGAGCCTCTGCAGGATCCCACACTTTCGTCTCTCTTGTTTTGATCTCTTATTTTGGTGGAGGACAATCCTGTAGTAGAGTCCTAACAATAGGTGAAAGGGCAGTAAATTTGAGGATCCCTTTTTTTTTTTTTTGCAGTACACGGGCCTCTCACTGTTGTGGCCTCTCCTGTTGCGGAGCACAGGCTCCGGACACGCAGGCTCAGCGGCCATAGTTCACGGGCCCAGCCGCTCCGTGGCATGTGGGATCTTCCCGGACCGGGGCACGAACCCGTGTCCCCTGCATCAGCAGGCGGACTCTCAACCACTGCGCCACCAGGGAAGGAGGATCCCTTTTAATTTTAGCCTTCATATTAATTGATAGTTTTTCTAGATGAAGAATTGTAGTTTCTTTATAGTTGCCTTATACAGAAGCATCTACCTTTCATCTTCTGTGTTGTTTTTCCATTCTGCTTGTCTTCAGAGGCCAATACTTCTTTTTTCCTTTAATATAATTTTGGTTATGATATTTAGAAATGTTTATTTTGGGGAGAGGGAAGATAAACATATTTATTCAATAAACAATTTATAATTAACCAAATTACTTTTCATTTCTCCATCCCCCCCGCCACACGTCCCTCCATTGTCCTTTGCACCCTTCAGAGACCTAGACTATCTACTCTTTGGAAAGGTTCTGCATTTGTGACAGGTCTAGGAAGATTAAAGTGAGATACATAAGGAAACAAGGCATAGTATGAGAAACCCTAGACATCTTCTTTTCTGTCTCTCGTCTCATTAGTGGAATGGGACAATTTATAAAGTCCAGATCAGAGTGCAGATGTGGGGGAAAAGAGATCAAGGAAACTATTTTTCCTGTCCCGTAAAGTTGGAGTTCAGAAAGCATCTTTGTAATTCACACACCACCTGAAAACTTCACAGATGGCATTTTTATAGACAGATTTACTGAGGTGTAATTTACGTACTATAAACTTTACCCTTTTGTTGTACAGTTCTGTGATGTTTGACACTTTTTATTGCACAGTTCTGGGAGATTTGACAAATGCATAGAATTGCATAACCACCACCAAAATCAAGACCCAAATAATTCCGTTATCCTCCTTACTGTTCTTTGTGGTCATCCCATCTCCTACTCCCACCCTCAGCCCTGGCTCTTATTTTCATAAACAATCTTCTTTTATGTAGAGAATTCTCCTCAATTAGTATAGGTTGTACGTTATTTTTGTTCCATGCTCAAATATAACAAGATTCAGGGATTATTATTATTATTAAGGTCTTTGAAATTAATGAGAAATCTATTCAGTGCTTAAACAATGGCATGGCATAATCAGAACCTCTTTTTTATTTTATTAATTATAAATTCTGTGTGCTATCAAACACAGGAATAAAAAAGAGGTCATCCAGGAGCTTTGAGTTAGGAAAGAATTGTCTAAAATAACTGCAAATTTGATTTTAAAATGTCATTTTTATATGAAGTTATTTGTACAGAAAATAGGGTCAAAAAGGAGAAAAGGGAAAATATGGAATATAATATTTACCAAATTGGTGTCATTTTAAGAATTTTGAATCTTTGCTGGGATAGGCACTGTGGGAAAGAGGAACTATAGAATTTATGAAGTAGTTCAGAGATATTGATTTCAAAAGAATATTGTGATCAATAAGTTAGCCATATGCAGAGGAGTAGAAGTGTTGTGAAAACCTTTCCTTTTACATTACTAGGTCTATATTATTACCCCCCTCTTTTACAGTAAAGAAACTAAAGCTAAGAGAAATCAAATAACTTCCTGAGTGTCAGAGATAGTAAATGGTAAGGTTTTAACTGATCTCAAGGCCCATGTTCTTTTCTTCTACAAATCAGAAGGCTTGTACTCTTGACTCGTATTCCCTCTTTAGCTTTATAACTTGAAACGCATACTCTTGTTTCTAAATCCTCTGTTACCTTTTCAAGAAGGTGCTACTTTATTTATACTACTTTGTTTAACTTCTGTCTTGCCCATAGCACAAGTCTCCCAGCTTCTAAATGATGAGTACATCCCAACCCTTGAACGTGTTCAAGTCTGTTATATATAAGTAATAACAATGATAATGCTGTATATGTATTCATAAATATGTAATACATGCCTATGCATTTTATTACCTTGTATCTGACCCTATCTCTATTCCCTTTCACAACAAAATTTCTCCAATTAGTTTTTGTATGCTTTGTCTACAGTTTCTCAACTCCAATTCTCTTTTCAATCAAGTTCAATCTGTTTTCAAATCCAAAACTGCCCCATTTTTCATGATAAACATATCATGCTTCTAAATCTAGTAGTCACTTCTCTGCCTTCTACCGTTGACCACTCCTTCCTTGAAGCTCTCTCCCTGCAGAGATTCTAGGACCTCACTCTAACCTTAGAAGTGCCTTTTCTCCTCACTGATTACTCCTTGGTCTCTTCTCTCAGACCTATTCAACCTGCCCTCGAAGTGTTGTCATGTCTTTGGAGTCTGTCCTGGAGCCCACCCAACTTTCCCCCTTTGTTATATTCTTTCCTTAGGTGATTTCATCAACCCCATGGTCTTGGTGTCATCTTTGCATTAATGACTTCAAACTTTTAGCTTAGGCTTCATACTCTTTCCTGAGCCCCCAGCCCATAGATCTAAACTCTTATTTGGCTTTTCTATTTGCATGACTAAAGGAACTTCAGAGTGAACTTAGTCAAAAGAGAACTCTTGATTGCCCGTTCATTATACCTGGTTCTCTCCTAGTCTTGACCCATTTGTGTAAGTTTCATCATAAACCGTTCAGTTTCTCAAGCAAAAATCATAGGAGTCATCTTAATATTTCTTTTCCTCCTCATCACCTCCACACATTTTATTTCCAAATCCATTAATTCAGTTTAAAAATATAGTCAATCCATGACTTATTTTTCTCTTCACAACTTTTAACCTGGCCCAAGGCAGAGTTTTCCTTAGCCCAGATCGTTACATAGCCTTCTAATAGGCCTCCTTGGATTTCAAGCTGTTTTCTCCCCAGACCATTTTCCACAAAGCAGTAACAGTGGTCATTCAAAATGTAAATTGTATCATTTCATTCTCCTGCTTAAAACTCTTCAATATCTCCCCATTAAATCTGGACTGAAACTCAAACATATAACTGCACAATGAGGATGAATGATCTGGCCTCTCAGAATTTATCTCATGTCTGCTCTCAATTCTCTTTGCACACGGCTGACTCATTTTATATGGCAGCTCAGAGAGGACTGTATTGACAACCCTAGCTAAAATAGCCAACCTCAGTTAATCTCAAAATTATAACCCTGTTTAATTCTGCCATTACACTTAGAAAAACTCAACTGATCTTACTCTTTGCTTGCATGTTCACTGTCTGTCTGTTCCACTAAAATGTCAGTTCTGTGAAGAGAAGATCATCTCTATTAACCACTTGATCCCCAGGATACAAGCCCCTAATAGGTGCTCAATAAATATTTCAGTGAGTTAATGCATATAAAATTCCCAGACCAGTGCCTGCCACACTGTGAACACTAAAATAAATGCCAGCCATTAATGGTATTTGTATCAATATTTTTATTAGTTGAATAATTGAATGAATGAATGGAATAAATGATTATTTTCAGTTTCTTCGTTTGAATGTGAAAGACATGAACTAAATAATCCTTCACACCCCAAAAGTATGATTAAGTCATACTTTAAAACCACATGGTGGGGGGGCTTCCCTGGTGGCGCAGTGGTTGACGGTCCGCCTGCCGATGCAGGGGACACGGGTTCGTGCTCCGGTCCGGGAAGATCCCACATGCCGCGGAGCGGCTAGGCCCGTGAGCCATGGCCGCTGAGGCTGCGTGTCCGGAGCCTGTGCTCTGCAACGGGAGAGGCCACAACAGTGAGAGGCCTGCGTAGCGCAAAAAAAAAAAAAAAAAAAAAAAAACACATGGTGAGAATTATCAAACACTTTACCATTTTCCATCTGCTTCCTGTAATAAATGTTAATTTATGGCAGCTCACTAGATATTAGATACACAGTGAATAATGGTTAAAAAAACGATATCGCTCAAGCTTACTCTGAGACTCAAGTTCCTGAACTTAAAGCTGGTTACATGATAAGCCCCAAATCATTGGGTTGTTGTAAAGTTTAGATAGGAGAGCATGTTGTGTTTGCTATGAATGCAGAATCAGTTGAATGTCAACGTCTCACAAGTGCTGGACCACAGAGAGCCTTCTATGCTGTCTGTAGAAGACCATGGAAGATGCTAATCTGCTGGTAGGAAAAGAATATGCCAAGTTTTTTTCTGCCATAAAAATGTCTTCCTGTAGTCAGGAAATGATAGGAGGGTCAGATGAGGACTTCCAGGTTATCTGAAAAAGGTAAAAAAATATTTTCACATTTTAATATAGAATAGCTATCCAAGTGCCGTAGTGGTTCCCATTAGTAATTATTTGGTAAGACATTGGGGTGAAGAGTGGGAGGAGAGTGAAGGACAAAGATCTGTTAGGAAGCTATCCCTGAAAAACTATGCTCTCCATGAACTAATAGTTGTTAAATGATTTATCAATAAAATAAGTGAACATGCTTAAGTTAATTTTTCTGAGCTGTAGTTTCTTTGTGAATCTCTAACACTATTCCCGACAAACAATGCTTAATAATTGATGGTGTGTTTCCCTTTCCTTTTCTTTCCGTTGGCTTACATCTAAACTGAGTGTCTGTGCAACAGATACGCTTGTCACAAGTGATACAATCTAATAAAATGCACACACACTTAACACACAAGGGAGATAGTCTGAGAAATAATCCCTTCTGGTTTAGAGATGACAAAATTCTATTGATTTCTTTCCTTCTGACCTTCTCTGTAACAACATGTTCACAAGACAGGGAACCATATATGTATTTTTTTCTGATTGGAGGACAGAGAGCTCAAAGAGCACTTCAGGATAAACCATTCAAAGACAGATCTTCCAGACTTTCTGAAGTCCGGTCAAGTTTAATTTTATCATTAGCAACCAAGATCCATGTTGCACAAAAAAGCTTCTAAAATTATAGAAATATTTTTTTCTATTAATCAGTAAAGAAGGTTGTTTCTGCTTTCTTACAAAATGGTACATAGTCATTAAGCACCTTAAATGTAACTTTTCTCCTTATTTATCTTTATATCTTTTATATCCAAAGAAGAGTTTGACATATAATTGGATGCAACAGATGTTTATTGAATTAAATATAAAAATGCCTGAATGGAATATTTTTACACAGATTTTTTTCAACTTAAAATCCCCAAACTCATTATTTAGCACTTTTGGTGTTCAAGGCATTAGATTAGGCATTGCAAGGGATGCAAAGATTAATGAGAGAGCTTTTCTACAGCAGCTTATAGTTAGTGACAAAAGTGCTTACCTAAATTGAATCCTAGTATGAAACTCCCTGTGATTACTGCTATGATAAAAATAAAGTTAAACAGCAGCACACTGAAAGGAAATACTTTATTAAATGCAGCTGGAAAGAATTTGAAAAATATACATGGAAAAAATGGGAATTGAATCAGACCCTGTTTAATTTCTTTTTTAATGGATTTTGATAGCAGGAACAAGCAAAAGAAGATAATGGGAATATTTGGGGTATTTTTAGGAGCTGGTGGGAAATCTGAAGGTTCTAAGCCTAAAGCGTATTGTACAGAGGTAGGAAGAGAGGGGTCTACCAGAGCATCTTGGGGGAAAGAGAATACTGAGGATACTAAGCTGCACAAGCAAGGCAGTCGTGGCTTTTGAACAGTACCGATGTGGTGTGCACCAAGCTGGAGAAGTGAGCCATCCCAAGGCAATATTCTTTTTTTTTAAATCTTTATTAGGGTATAATTGCTTTACAATGGTGTGTTAGTTTCTGCTTTATAACAAAGTGAATCAGTTATACATATGTTCCCATATCTCTTCTCTCTTGCGTCTCCCTATCCCACCCCTCCAGGCGGTTACAAAGCGCCGAGCTGATCTCCCTGTGCTACGCGGCTGCTTCCCACTAGCTGTCTACCTTACGTTTGGTAGTGTATGTATGTCCATGCCTCTCTCTCGCTTTGTCACAGCTCACCCTTCCCCCTCCCCATATCCTCAAGTCCATTCTCTAGTAGGTCTGTGTCTTTATTCAAGGCAATATTCTTTAAGAGACCCTGCCCACATAGTACCAAAACCCTGACTATGAGTTAGCTGTTCAACCAGGACAAGATCCATTTTGTAGAGAAGCTCTTTCACTCAGCCTTCTTCCCACTGTATGGAGCTCGCAGCAGGGGTTTTTACTGAGCACACAGTACATGTTCTACAATGATAACCAGATAGTTATCTGGAAGTCTTGTAATTAAATAACACCATCAAGGTTGTATTCGCTTTCTCCTCCCCAAGAAGGTAATAATAACTCTGTGACTAGGAATAGTGAACTAGCATGTTACTCCAGGTTTCTGAAGTTGCCGCGTGAAGCCAAGTCCGACTTAATAATCACAGATATTTTTGTTGTCATTTAAGAAGCATCTCAAGTTATATGGATAGTATTTTTTTACATGCCAAATCTCTTTCAGTAAATTTTTGCAATTTTACCTTATTATGTTGTGCATCAAAGTGATATGTAGGATGTATAGAAATTACCAAAAACTAACAAAAGCAGACACACATCACCTATGATCAGATCATTGAGACAATGAATGAAACTATTTCACTTTCAGAGTTTCTTCTAAAAAGCATTTTCTTTACTGAATGGAGCTCATATTTTATAGTTATTATTTCATCCTGCACTTTTTCTGTTAACATTTTATCATAAGCATTTCCCATAATGTTAAAAATTATATAAAGATACTTCCATTGGTTATATACTACCCGATTCCACTTTTCTGATTTTTCCTAAGATAAATTATTAAAAGAGGAGCTATTGAGTAAATTTGCATAAAATTCAGTAAAGTGTCTTTATATATAATGCCAAAATTCCTTTCGGCTTCTGGTTGTATTGATTTATGATATATTACTTTATATTTCCTTTTACATGTATTTATGATTACTTTAACATGAGATTAGTAGAGTCCTTACTGAGCATCAATTTATTCCAAATATAAATATCTAACAACTATGTATAGTAACTCTTATAAATTAATAATTGTATAAAATAGGTAAAGGATATAAAGAGATAATTCAAAATTAAGAACAAGTGGCAATATTACATAGAAATACATTATCAGTGCTCATTAGTAACGATGTAAAAGGACAAAAAATATCAAATAGCTCTGTTTTACTCACTAAATTAAAAAAGTTCTTAAAATGTACTTTTTTTACCATAGATTTTAATTTAAATTTTTTTTGCTGTTGTAAGCAACCTTATGTGATTTTCCTTAAATACATTTTATATATTAAATTATAATTTTTATCGGACCATGCAATAATTTTTGGATTTTTTTTTTTTTTGCGGTACGCGGGCCTCTCACTGTCGTGGCCTCTGCCGTTGTGGAGCGCAGGCTCCGGACGCACAGGCTCAGCGGCCATGGCTCACGGGCCCAGCCGCTCCGCGGCATGTGGGATCTTCCCAGACCAGGGCACGAACCCGTGTCCCCTGCATCGGCAGGCGGACTCTCAACCACTGCACCACCAGGGAAGCCCTGGATATTTTTATTATTTATGTTTTGACTACCAATAATAGCAGCACAGTTAATATCTTTTTAACTATGTATCTGCATACTTTTCTGAAAAAAATATTTTTAGAATTAAATAACCTTTGCTCCTTAGAATGAAAGCGAGTTAAAATCTCATATGACAACTATGACTTTCTAAATCTTCTGATATAATTTAAATATTTAAACTTTGCTATACTCTTTATTGGGTTTTTGCAGTTTAGGACAATTATGTATTCATTGTAAAGTATAAATCTTATCAAAATAGTAAAGTCCTTTTAGTCCATACTTTATTTTAAATTTTATTTTGATATCAGTAAAATTCCACATGTTATATACACAAACACACTATATATTTGTCCTTTCTTATGTTTTGCAATTACGTTTTTCAGGGGTGTTTACAAAATGTACGTATTTAAATTTTGTTTTGGTATAGGTCTTTTTTATTAGTTGAATTATTTATATCTGTTTCCATAACTCTCATTCTTGGTTTTCCTTCTTCAAATTATCTCTAAATACTTAGTATTGTTTATAAGAAACTGTTTATAAGAAACTTTATAAGAAACTGCTAAACTGTTTTGCTAAAGTGGTGTAGCATTTCCCACACCCACCAACGATGCATGAGAGTTACAGCTGATCCACAAACCCGTCAACATTTGGTGTTTACAGTATTTTTAATTTTAGCTAACTGGTATCTCACTGTGATTTTAATTTGTATTTCGTAATAGCTAATGTTATATACAGACTTCTAAGACATTACTTAAAGATGCTCATCTTTTTTTATTCACCATTAATGCCATGTTACAGTGTTCTCCCTTTGAGTGTGGGCTTGCTTTATGACTTGTTTCTAATTGATAGAATATAGCAAATGTTATATGATGCCATTTCTGAGACTAGATTACAAAAGATTGTGATTTCCATCTTGCTAGCAGAGGCTCTCTCTTACTGGCTCTGATGAAGTAAGCTGCCATGACGGAGGGGCACACACAGCAAGGAACTGAGGGTGGCCAGCAGAGAACCCAGTCTCACAGCCCATAAGGAACTGAATGCTGCTAAAACCCTTTTATCTTGGAGGAATATCTTTCCCCATTTGAGTCTTGAGATAAAGCCTGGCCAATACTTTGCAGTTCTGTAAGATACCCTGAAGCATAGGAACAAGTTCAACTGTGCCCAAATTACTGCTCCATAATAAAAGTTTGTTTTGCAGCCTCTAAGTTCAGGAGTAATTTGCTACACAGAAATATATAACTAATATAAGTAATTCTTTCATTCTTCGAGCATATTCAGAATAGCTTCTTTTTTCTTTTTAACATCTTTATTGGAGTATGATTGCTTTACAGTGGTGTGTTAGTTTCTACTGTATGACAAAGTGAATCAACTATACATATACATATATCCCCATATCTCCTCCCTCTTGCGTCTCCCTCCCACCCTCTCTATCCTGTCCCTCTAGGTGGTAATCCCATTTGTCTATTTTTCTTTTTATTTCCATTTCTCTAGGAGGTGGGTCAAAAAGGATCTTGCTGTGATTTATGTCATAGAGTGTTCTACCTGTTTTCCTCTAAAGAGTTTTATACTGTCTGGCCTTACATTTAGGTCGTTAATCCATTTGGAGTTTATTTTTGTGTATACTGTTATGGAGTGTTCTAATTTCATTCTTTTATATGTAGCTATCCAGTTTTCCCAGTGCCACTTACTGAAGAGGCTGTCTTTTCTCCACTGTATATTCTTGCCTCCTTTATCAAAGATAAGGTGACCATATGTGCGTGGGTTTATCTCTGGGCTTTCTATCCTGTTCCATTGATCTGTATTTCTGGTTTTGTGCCAGTACCATACTGTCTTGATTACTGTAGCTTTGAAGTATAGTCTGAAGTCCAGGAGCCTGATTCCTCCAGTTCCATTTTTCTTTCTCACGATTACTTTGGCCATTCAGGATCTTTTATGTTTCCATACAAATTGTGAAATTTTTTGTTCTAGTTCTGTGAAAAATGCCATTGGTAGTTTGATAGGGATTGCAATGAATCTGTAGATTGCTTTGGGTAGTATAGACATTTCTACAATATTGATTCTTCCAATCCAAGAGCATGGTATATCTCTCCATCTGTTCACATCATCTTTCATTTCTTTCATCAGTGTCTTACAGTTTTCTGCATGCAGGTCATTTGTCTCCTTAGTAGGTTTATTCCTAGGTATTTTATTCTTTTTGTTGCAATGGTAAATGGGAGTGTTTCCTTAATTTCTCTTTCAGATTTTTCATCATTAGTATACAGGAATGCAAGAGATTTCTGTGCATTAATTTTGTATCCTGTTACTTTACCAGATTCACTGATTAGCTCTAGTAGTTTTCTGGTAGCATCTTTAGGATTCTCTATGTATAGTATCATGTCATCTGCAAACAGTGACAGGTTTTCTTCTTTTCCGATTTGGAATCTTTTATTTCTTCTTCTTCTCTGATTGCTGTGGCTAAAACTTCCAAAACTATGTTGAATAATAGTGATGAGGATGGACAACCTTGTCTTGTCCCTGATCTTAGAGGAAATGGTTTCAGTTTTTCACCATTCAGATCAATGTTAGCTGCGGGTTTGTCATATATGGCCTTTATTATGTTGAGGTAAGTTCCCTCTATGCCTACTTTCTGGAGGGTTTTTACCATAAATTGGTGTTGAATTTTGTCCAGAGCTTTTTCTGCGTCTATTGAGATGATCATATGGTTTTTTATCCTTCAGTTTGCATATATTGAAGAATTCTTGCATTCCTGGGATAAACCCCACTTGATCATGGTGTATGAGCTTTTTAATGTGATGTTGAATTCTGTTTGCTAGTATTTTGTTGAGGATTTTTGCATCTATGTTCATCAGTGATATTGGCCTGTCATTTTCTTTCTTTGTGACATCTTTGGTTTCGGTATCAGGGTGATGGTGGCCACGCAGAATGAGTTTGGGAGTCTTCCTCCCTCTGCTATCTTTTGGAAGAGTTTGAGAAGGATGGGTGTTAGCTCTTCTCCGAATGTTTGGTAGAATTCGCCTGTGAAGCCATCTGGTCCTGGGCTTTTGTTTGTTGGGAGATTTTTAATCACAGTTTCAATTTCAGGGCTTGTGATTGGTCTGTTTATGTTTTCTGTTTCTTCCTGGTTCAGTCTCGGAAGGTTGTGCTTTTCTAAGAATATGTCCACTTTTTCCAGGTTGTCCACTTTATTGGCATATAGTTGCTTGTAGTAATCTTTCATGATCCCTTGTATTTCTGCAGTGTCAGTTGTTATTTCTCATTTTTCATTTCTAATTCTGTGATCTGAGTCTTCTCCCTATTTTTCTTAATGAGTCTGGCTGGTGGTTTATCAATTTTGTTAATCTTCTCAAAGAACTGGCTTTTAGTTTTATTGATCTTTGCTACTGTTTCCTTCATTTCTTTTTCATTTATTTCTGATCTGATCTTTATGATTTCTTTCCTTCTGCTAACTTTGGGCTTTTTGTTCTTCTTTCTCTAATTGCTTTAGGTATAAGATTAGGTTGTTTATTTGAGATGTTTCTTGTTTCTTGAGGTAGGATTGTATTGCTATAATCTTCCCTGTTAGAATTGCTTCTGCTGCATCCCGTAGGTTTTGGGTCATTGTGTTTTCATTGTCATTTGTTTTTAGGTACTTTTTGATTTCCTCTTTGATTTCTTCATTTATCTCTTGGTTATTTAGTAGTGTATCATTTAGCCCCCCCATGTGTTTGTATTTTTTTTCAGATGTTTTCCTGTAATTGATTTCTAGTCTCATAGCGTGGTTGGAAAAGATACTTGATACAATTTCAATTTTCTTAAATTTACCAAGGCCTGATTTGTGACCCAAGATATGATCTATCTTGGAGAATGTTCCATGAGCACTTCAGAAGAAAGTGTATTCTGCTGTTTTTGGATGGAATGTTCTATAAATGTCAATTAAGTCCATCTTGTTTAATGTATCATTTAAAGCTTGTGTTTCCTTATTTATTTTCATTTTGGATTATCTATCTGTTGGTGAAAGTAGGTTGTTAAATTCCCCTACTATAATTGTGTTACTGTCAATTTCCCCTTTTATGGCTGTTAGCATTTGCCTTATGTATTGAGGTGCTCCTGTATCGGGTGCATAAGTTTTTACAATTTTTCTATCTTCTTCTTGGATTGATCCCTTGATCATTATGTAGTGTCCTTCTTTGTCTCTTGTGATAGTCTTAATTTTAAAGCCTATTTTGTCTTATATGAGAATTGCTATTCCAGCTTTTTATGATTTCCATTTGCATGGAATATCTTTTTCCATCCCTTCACTTTCAGTCTGTATGTGTCCCTAGGTCTGAAGTAGGTCTCTTGTGGACAGCATATATATGGGTCTTGTTTTTGTATCCGTTCAGCTAGTCTGTGTCTTTTGGTTGGAGCATTTAATCCATTTACATTTAAGGTAGTTATCGATATGTATGTTCCTATTACCATTTTCTTAATTGTTTTGGGTTTATTATTGTAGGTCTTTTCCTTCTCTTGTGTTTCCTGCTTAGAAAAGTTCCTTTAGCATTTGTTGTAAAGCTGGTTTGGTGGTGCTGAATTCTCTTAGGTTTTGCTTGTCTGTAAATGTTTTAATTTCTCCATCGAATCTGAGTGAGATCCTTGCTGGGTAGAGTAATCTTGTTTTTAGTTGTTTTCCCTTTCACCACTTTAAATATGTCCTGCCACTCCCTTTTGGCTTGCAGAGTTTCTGATGAAAGATCAGCTGTTAACCTTATGGGGATTCCCTTGTAGTTATTTGTTGCTTTTCCCTTGCTGCTTTGAATATTTTTTCTTTGTATTTAATTTTTGATAGTTTGATTAATATGTGTCTTGGCGTATTTCTCCTTGGATTTATCCTGTATGGGACTCTCTGCCTGGACTTGATTGACTATTTCATTTCCCATATAGGGAAGTTTTCAACTATAATTTCTTCAAATATATTCTCTTCTTCTTCTGGGACCCCTATAACACGAATGTTTGTGCGTTTAATGTTGTCCCAGAGTTCTCTGAGACTGTCCTCAATTCTTTTCATTCTTTTTTCTTTTTTCTGCTCTGTAGTAGTTATTTACACTATTTTATCTTCCAGGTCACTTATCCGTTCTTTTGCCTCAGTTATTCTGCTATTGACTCCTCCTAGAGAATTTTTAATTTCATTTATTGTGTTGTTCATCATTATTTATTTTCTCTTCAGTTCTTCTGTGTCCTTGTTAAATGTTTCTTGTATTTTCTCCATTCTATTTCCAAGATTTGGATCATCTTTACTATCATTACTCTGAATTCTTTTTCAGGTAGACAGCCTATGTCCTCTTCATTTGTTTCGTCTGGTGGGTTTTTACGTTGCTCCTTCATCTATTGTGTATTTCTCTGTCTTCTCATTTTGCTTAACTTACTGTGTTTGGGGTCTCCTTTTCGCAGGCTGCAGGTTCGTAGTTCCCATTGTTTTTGGTAGGGGCAACGTTGGATCAGTGGGTTGTGTAGGCTTCCTGGTGGAGGGGACTGGTGCCTGTGTTGTGGTGGGTGGGGCTGGATCTTGTTTTTCTGATGGGCAGGGCTGCGTCCAGTGGTGTGTTTTGGGGTGTCTGTGAACTTATTATGATTTTAGGCTGCCTCTCTGCTAATGGTGGGGTTGTGTTCCTGTCTTGCTAGTTGTTTGACATAGGGTGTCCAGCACTGTAAATTGCTGGTCGTTGAACGGAGCTGGGTCTTAGCTTTGAGGTGGAGATCTCTGGGAGAGCCTTTGCCATTTGATATTGCATGGGGCTAGGAGGTCTTTGGTGGACCAATGTCCTGAACTTGGCTCTCCCACCTCAGAGGCTCAGGCCTGACACCCGGCCAGAGCACCAAGACCCTGTCAGCCACATGGCCATGTACGCAGGGAGTTTCTTGCCTGTTGGGAAGTCTGAAGTCTTCTGCCAGCGTTCAGTAGGTGTTCTGTAGGAGTTGTTCCACATGTAGAGGTAGTTTTGATGTATTTGTGGGGAGGAAGGTGATCTCAATGTCTTATTCGTCCGCCATCTTGAAGGCGCCTTCTCAGAATAGCTTCTTTAAAGTCTATGCTAAGTTCAACACCTGGACTTTCCTACACCATGCTTTTTCTAGTTTATGGTTCCACTTTCACTTTTCTTTGGCTGTTCAGAATATTTGATTGTATGTAAGATGTAATGATTGTTATAGATAATCTGGATTTTTATTATCCTCTTCAGGCTTTGATATTTTATTCTAGGAGGCAGTTTAGTTACTGAATGATCACCTGAAAGTTGTGAAGGTTTAGCTTGATGCTTTGTTAGGGCACATCTGTGGAAGCCCAAGGTGTTCCCCAAGCTGTACAACTTAATGGAGCTTCACCTTTATATTGTCTTTCCTGCGGATCTTCTCACAGCTTAGTTGTTGTCTTTATGAGGGCATGTCTAGAGAAGGTCTTTCTTTGGGTCTTGCCCTTGCTTTTAAGGCATGGAATTTCTGGCATCTCAGTTGGATGTTTGGGTTGGCAATAGACATTAAAGGAGTCCTACAGTCTATGTTGTCAGGACCTGAGCATCTTTGAGTTCCGCTTAAACCTTAGTGTCTCTGTTCTGCCCTCAACCCTACTGCTCCTCTCTAGAGAAACGTGTGTATTCTTGTCCAGCATGTCTTCAGTTAGCCCTCAAGAAACACTCATGGGGAATCAAACATGGATTTTCATCTTTCTGCAACAACCCCTTTGCCTCAAATGTTCTGCCTTGCAAATTCCAACCACTTCAGCTGCCCCAGATGCTTATTTCTGCCTCCTCAGCTCAAGGGAAATATCATGCTTTTCTTGTATAAAAGCTTATGGTGTCATAATTGAGAAATTGTCCTAGATAGAGGGAGGGCTGGACCTAGTCATGGGCATCACCTGATGAGATTTCCTACTCTTAAAAATCACAGCTGTCTTCCACTGCCTGTAAACTGTTGCCTCATATATTTTCCCCCAGTTTTATAGTTGTTTACAGCAGAAGAGACAGTCTGGTACCAGTTACTTTGTCACGACGTGGTAAAGTTTTATTCTGAGTTCAGTCAGTGTTTCTATTTTGTTTACTCTGCTGTCTTTATGTCATATCAGAATAGATTCTGATTCTATTTATTAATATCTCATATTCCATCTCATAACCTTTACAGTTCGTTAGCAGTTTTTACTTTTATGTGTGGGAAAAAAACCTGGAAGTTTGACTTCATATCTTAGTAAGTTTTCTACGGGTTTCAGCATGCAATTTTTTTTCTACGATTGGCCTGAAATTTTCAATATTTCACCTGGTTTTGAAGCTTATATGTCTTTCCTGATTTTAAGTAATTTTAGTTTAATAACTACTTTCTCCATTTTTGTTGAAAGAATGTCCTCTTCGTGTCTACTGAGAATTCCACTTAGCTTTAAAAAATCAGTTTCTGTATATATTTTAATATTTTGGGGAATAAAACATTACTTTGAGTTTTCAAACAGTTTCTCTTCTGTAGAACTGCAGTTCTAAAAAAGTATTTTCATAGATTTGGTGATTTTTTTTCCCCAAATTTAGTACTTAGTCTAAAACCTTTTATATAGGTTTTTCCAACTACTAACATGGGGTTAGGCACTATTCTCTTTATGACTGGATTGAATAGACATACTGTTCATGTGAATTAGATGTTTAGAATTGCATCAGCAGATGAAAGTTGAGAGATGCTTGGAGCCACAGACATTCTCTGCGGTCTGTGCTTCTGCTTTTCCTTTGCTGTATTTAATGAAGTCTAGTCATCCATGCTCAAGATGAGGCAAAAATATCTGCTTTCCTCTGATCGTTCACTTTCCTTGTTTTCTATTTATTGTCCTTCAGTCTCATCCCACTTGTCTCCTCTCTCCCCCTGACACACCAAGCGTGATCCCTGGTCCTTGCCCTGGGCAGGAATGGGTTAATTTTTTCTCCAAGTACTTAGTTTACCTCCCACTTTTCCTCTAAGTGAGAGTTGTAGAATAGTTTGTCCTGGGACACTTCCACTTACCTCGTTGGCATATTGTCCTTTCTCAGAAAAGATAGTAAGGTGTTACACTCATGAGCCAGCCCTTCATTGGGCCTAAAAAGAGATGCTATTCCAGGATGCTGAAACCAAACAACCCTTATATCAACACAACCAGACAGTGCTCAGGAATCTGTGGAGCAAATGATACCTTCATACGTATCCTTTCAAGCAATATAATCACTCATTTAATTTAAACATCAGAGGTAGTTTTTACTGCTTTGTTAACATTCCCAAGACATAAATACAGACATGGCCACACACACACACGTGTTATTCCCGTCCTTATATCCTTTTTATGCCATCATAACTGAAATTAGAATGGGAGAAAGAAACATAGATAGCTGGGTTCATTGCCATCTTACCCAGGAAGTAAAAGGAGCTTTACAAAATGTAAACTTGGCATTTTCTTCATTAACATGAAAGCTCACTATCCACCTAGCGAAGCTTCAAGAGAGTCAGTACAGAGTGGATCCAGGAAGTGGAGGTGTCCTGCTGGACTACTCAGATTCCCCCATATCCACGAGGGCACACTGGAGGACAGGACACAAAGCTAGCACACACCTGTGTGGAAGGCAAGTGCCAGCAGGTAAGCCATATTAGAGCAGCCACTTATGGGAGGCCAAGTTGTGGTTCTGACAGCCCAATTTTGACAAGTGACATATTTACAAAGTGTCAATGTGTCAAATAGGTGGAGACTAAATTGGCTCTGGAATAATATATTGTAATTTTATCTGCCATTTCCTTTGACTGATGCGCTTCATTTTGACCTGTTTTTCCTTCACATACTTTAGCTGTCCTGTGGTTCCAGGGATTAGTAGATGCATCTGTAGTCCAGGGCAAAAGGGGAAACGACTTGCATTTACTGTCCACTTATGATCGGACTTGGTGCTAGCTTAATTACAGGAATGACTACTGTTCATCATGATAACATATAATGAGGTTAGTATTATTCCAGTTTAAAACTCACAAACTAGGCTTGCCTGGTGGCGCAGTGGTTGGGAGTCCGCCTGCCGATGCAGGGGACACGGGTTCGTGCCCCAGTCCAGGAAGATCCCACGTCCCGCGGAGCGGCTGGGCCCGTGAGCCATGGCCGCTGAGCCTGCGCATCCAGAGCCTGTGCTCCACAACGGGAGAGGCCACAACAGTGAGAGGCCCGCGTACCGCAAAAAAAAAAAAAAAAAGAAATCACAAACTCACAGCATTCAGCAACTAGCCTAAAGTTATACAGCTCTAAGGGGAAGGATATATATATATTATGACTTCTTTCTTTGCCACATCATTCTACTTTATTGCAGGTATTTAATATTTTCTTTCCTTCACTCCACTGCTGTTATTGGTCACATATCTTTGTTCCCTAATAAAACTCTCTGAGAGCAGAGACTGTGTTTTAACTCTTTATTTCTTACTTAGAACCTTAGCTACAGTGGGAGTCAGCAAGCATTAATTTGATTCTAAAACTCATAGAATAATAGCATGGGTAAATTTACTTGCAGATTCTAACTTAAGCTATAGCCTGGTTTCTACCTCTTAATTGTTATATGATTCCTTAATTTATATGATGAGTCTAATACCTGACACATAAAACATTGTAATGATTATGAAATACAACACAGCATGGCACAACATAACACAATACCATACAACACAACACAATAAGGAGAAAATACCAGTGTATAGTATACAGATAGGACTCCATCAATGGCTCCTTCTACAATCATCATCACCCATAAAACATCACATAAACATACATCCATGCACACATAAAAATAAAGTATAAATTGGTAGTCATAGGTGCAGGATTTTAGTGCTGGTAGGGTCAACATTTTTAAAATTTGTATAATGTTTCATTGTCTGGTTTTTTACATCTTTATTGGAGTATAATTGCTTTACAATGGTGTGTTAGTTTCTGCTTTATAACAAAGTGAATCAGTTATACATATACATATGTTCCCATATCTCTTCCCTCTTGCGTCTCCCTCCCTCCCACCCTCCCTATCCCACACGTCTAGCTGGTCAGAAAGCACCGAGCTGATCTCCCTGTGCTATGCGGCTGCTTCCCACTAGCTATCTATTTTACGTTTGGTAGTGTATATATGTCCATGCCACTCTCTCACTTTGTCACAGCTTACCCTTCCCCCTCCCCATATCCTCAAGTCCATTCTCTAGTAGGTCTGTGTCTTTATTCCTGTCTTACCCCTAGGTTCTTCATGACATTTTCTTTTCTTAGATTCCATGTATATGTGTAGCATACGGTATTTGTCTTTCTCTTTCTGACTTCACTCTGTATGACAGAATATAGGTCAATCCACCTCACTACAAATAAGTCAATTTCATTTCTTTTTATGGCTGAGTAATATTCCATTGTATATATATGCCACATCTTCTTTATCCATTCCTCTGTCGATGGACACTTAGGTTGCTTCCATATCCTGGCTATTGTAAATAGAACTGCAATGAACATTTTAGTACATGACTCTTTTTGAATTATGGTTTTCTCAGGGTATATGCCCAGTATTCAGCATAATATGTAAACATTTCTTTGTTGTTTTTCAATCTTATTTATTATGTATTAGGCTGCAGTCAAGATACCTATACATCAATCTTTGTTTTAAAAATGCTTTTACTGAATTCTTTGGGTTGGATTCTGAGAAATGGAGTCATAAAACTAAAGATAGGATCCTATTTATGTTGCTAATATGGTTTCCAGACAAGTTTGTAGGATCTACTCTTTCACTAACAAAGAATACCAGTGCTGACATAAGATATTCTTCCAAAAATCAACTATCCTTTAAAGAAATAATTAATGTGATCACTCAAAAATCAAACCTTTAAGTGTAGTTTTTTGTGTACTTTATTGATTGAATTTTTTAATGTTCTTTGATCTAATCTTCATGGTGCTCTTTCTGATACCTTGACAACTGAGCTAAGTAAAATATTTTTAATACCCAATAGTTACCCCTAAAAACCATTGTAGATTTTTAGAAAGGCAAAAGCTGAGGCAGCTGACTTAGACACTTTGTGGCAAAAACCATTTTTATGCTTACTTGGTTTTGCTTGGATAGTTATCAAGCTTTAATGCATTGTTGTAAACAAAAATGTTTAGTTAGTTAATTAATTTTTTAAAAGTGTAGCAGACATTTGCAAAGTACATTTTGATATATAGACACACCAGTCGTCTATAATGAATAGGAAAGTTATGGAGTTTGAACCAATGTCTTCATAGCATTATGTGGAATATACAGGCAAAGTGCAGATAAAATAGAGGATTTTGGAAGGGGATAGAGCCAATCAAGTGCTCCAATTCCCACCTTTTAGGGAGACCTGACTGCTTACCTCAAGCTCAAGAGGACTTTGTAGAGAGAGAAAAATCGGATCCTTGCAGGTGGGAGGCTTAGTGCACGAGAATCAAATTACTGCTTATGAAATCCTCAGGAACCGACTGCCTTGTTGGATCAGCCAGCAGAGTTGTGTCTGTCTGGAGATCCACCTTCATTCCCGTACTGTGTTCCTTATGGGATTTGTAAGGATTCACCGTGGACTATGGGTTAGAGATCCAACAGGGTCATCTGTGTCCTTGTCCAACAGAACTACTGAGTAGATCAAAGCAGTTAAAGGCCAGTGTCAGTTTCCTACAGGCTCTGGAAAGATTTGCAAGAGATCCCTTGGACTGGTGATGCATCCACCCAAGGCAAAGGAGTTTTATGTCAGAGAGAGAGAGGGAGAGACAGAAATTTACAGAAATGGCCCAAAAGAAAGAGCCTTCACATCTCTCCACAAAGTACAAACCAATCATCCAGTGAGAAGAGAACTTGCTCTCCCTCTTTCCCTTCCCCTTTGCCCATGCTTCGACCTCACAAGCATCAGTTAGAGCAGCGAGAGAGAGAGTGAGAAGGAAGAAGGATACTCTCCACCTCCTACTGTCAACTGCACAGGGTAAGGCTGTCAGACCAAGGACTGGGATGTGGAGAATACTGATGTTTAAAACCAGTCTAGAGTTTTGCTTCTTACAAAGGGTTGATCATTCCAATTACTAGAATAAGAGTGTTTTATCATTTAAAGTGAATTTAAGGGGCTTCCCTGGTGGTGCAGTGGTTAAGAATCCGCCTGCCAATGCAGGGGACACAGGTTTGAGCCCTGATCTGGCAAGATCCCACATGCCACGGAGCAACTAAGCTGGTGCACCACAACTACTGAGCCTGCGCTCTAGAGTCCAAGAGCCACAACTACTGAGCCTGCGTGCCACAACTACTGAAGTCCACGCACCTAGAGCCTGTGCTCTGCAACAAGAGAAGCTACCACAATGAGAAGCTCGCGCACCACAGCAAAGAGTAGCCCCCGCTCGCCGCAACTAGAGAAAGCCCGTGCGCAGCAACGAGACCCAATTCAGCCAATAAATAAATAAATAAAGTGAATTTAAGACAATTTATTAGCTAAGAGTGAGTAGAAGAGTCATGAAGTCTGTCCATTTATGTTTTCAATTAAACGAAGTAAAAAAGCTTTCCTCCCTGAATGAATTTTAAGGGGATAGTAGAAGGGAAATAAAAGTGCTTTTAATTTTATCCCAATAATGTTTCTGAAAAACATATTGCTTACAGATGAAATTTTAACAGCCAAGGTTAAAATAATGATGGATGAATCCCACACTTTAAGAGAACGTATTGAAAGGGCATCTAATATGGAAGTGAGTAGTCAAGCAACAGTTAACTATGAAGGATGCATAGTAGTGCAATCGAAGTAAGGTGGGAAAAGATTATTCCAGGTAGGGTGACCACCAGGTATTAAGGTCCAAACTGCAAAAAGTGGTAGAGGAAGTATCTTCCTGTATCTTCTATATGGGTGGTGTGCTCTGTTTAATGATGTTTTACGTTCACTTGCTTTGTGTCATGCTTTATCCAAATTGTGGAGATAGAGAAATGTGACTTGATAAAAGCCCATAGCCTACGATAGGGCCAAGGCCAAATGTTAGGTCTCCCACATTTTTCTTCAGAATATAGTTAGACATGTAATCCTTCTCTGAATGAATAATAAGATGTGTTCTTTTTGAGTTAACATTTGTAGTACTTTAAAAAGGAATTTTAGTTTTCTCATAGTCATGTGGTGGTTTTAAAATGTACCCAGGTTTTGCTTTTATCAGGCAAGGTAAGACACACAGACGTGGAAATGACTGTCATGGAGGAAGACGTTTTTACACTTACAGATTCCTAGCAACTGGAGGCGTGGCCCACCATGCAGGGGTGTCCCCTGGTCAGGTAGGAGACAGTGACTGGTAAATGCAGGCAAGAGCCTTTATTGTGGTTTCCATAACAAAGAATGGTCAAAGCAGACTAAGCAGGGTTGGATTGACTAGTTTGAATAATATCAGTGGGCTTTGGAGCATAAGGACTGTCCTGAGTTGTTTAATACCTGGCCCTGGTGTGCGAGGGCCGACATGTGAGAGCTCAGTAAAGGAATTCATTGTCCTTGACCCCATTGTAAGTTTACCAGGCAAAGTACAGGAAGTAAATCTGGCTACCCAATGCCATTGAAAAATATTAACCGTAGGTCCTACTTTACTGGTTACTTCACATTTCCGAAAAAGCTCATCTCTTCTTGGCCTATTGAACAGAACTGGTTTGAATTAACTTTTGCATTGTGCCTGTTTTAGCTTTCACTGAAGATAAACTCTTCAGTGAATTATAATTAATGCATCATCTTTTCTTCCTTGCCCAAAATATGATAAAAGGCATATATTTTCCTCAATATCTTGTGTAACATCTATGTTTTCTTTTTAATATCTATATACTTGCAAGATGCAATTCATCATACATTTCTAATTAACATCTAATTTTGGATTAATTTCCTCTTTCTTCCTTTGGGGTTTTCTAATGAGACAATAAGTTACATTTGCAAAGGCCCCATATTAACCGTACTTGCTTGATTGTAACACCTTGTGGGTAGTTATAATTGTCTTTTTTAAAATTATCATTTCTATTTGTTAGATATTGGTTGCTGCTCACTCTACTTGCGAAACGTGACACAGTCTCACCAAAGGAAGCGAGTTTTTCTTGTATTATTTATCAAACTTCCCTGTGGAGCTTTTATGGAAGTTTTGTAAAAAAAAAAAAAGAAGAGAAGTTAACATTTGTAGAAGCTGTTGGAATTAATGGCTAAGCATCATGAGAGTTACATATAATTGGAAGTCAAAGGTCAAGGTTCAAGTCTGTGTTTTATACCTGCTAACTCTGAACCACCAGGTGACTAGTTATTAAATTTTCCTCCTCAATTCCCCCTTATGTTTTAAAAGGAAGAATAAAACTCACACATACAATGATGTAAAGATGAAAAGAAACACTGAAACGGAAAAAAGCTTTGTAAATTGTAAAGAGCTATACACATAAATGATCACAGTGATTTTTTTTCTCCACTATGAATAGTGCTAATGAAATAAAGGCATTGACTATGTCCACATTTTGTTTCAATGCTATAAATGTTTATGAAGCCCCTTCTTTGTGCAAACCACCATAGTGGGAAGTATAGGAGATTCAGAATTTAAACAAGTCAACTAAGAAAAGCTCTTTCTCAAACTCTCAGATGATAGAAACAGCTACAGTGCACTGCTTCTTTCAGTAAGGAAGGACTTATTTGGGGGCAAGTACAGTGTAAGTTTAAGGGATAGACGTATAATGGGATGTGTTGAGGAATGTTTTCTATGTCCCTGCCATCGACTACAGGGCACACTAAAGTCAAAAGAGAAGTTAAGCCAGGCACTGCATTCCTTAACCAGTGGTTCTCCACCCTGGCAACACATTGCAATAAAATGAGAAGCTGTGAAAAATTCTGATACCCAGGCTTCACTACAGATGAATTAAATCAGAGTATCGTATCTGGAGTGCTTTTCCAATGTGCAGACAAATGTGTTGAGAACCATTGCCCTAAAACAGCCTGCGATTAACTGTGGTTCACATACTCCCTCCAGGGCTTAGTGTATGTTCCCTAATTGGGCTTCAGTTTAGCCCATTGACACTTCACCTTGCCTGGAAGTCCCTTGTCATCAGGATTGGGGTGGGGCAGAGAGCAGTTCTTTGCTTGGGTACGGTTCCTGCTATTTCCTCCTTGTTTTATGATCATGTCTACCTCACACAAGAGACCACTTTCAGAGAACCTTGAGTCTTGTTCTCTTCCACCCTGGAGGAAGCAGGACCCAAAGAGAAGACAAGGGGCTGACTACATTCCCAACAGCCTTAGCACAAGAAGGAAAGGAGCAGGGGATCAGACAGGAGGGTTGCAATATTGTGATTTGTAAGAAAAATATATATTTGGTCATTCAGATGACCAAAATATATTTCTCATATATATTTGGTCTGTGTCCACAGTTCCTGGCTCTCAGCTCCCCAAATGCTTGGGATTTCCTAACTGTTAAAAGTGATAAATTGTGCCTTTTGTTGTGTTAATGAGGTGACTTTTGGAAGGCTTCTAAGGATGGGGGCTGATTGCCAGGAGAACCAACCTTGTGATTAAAGGATTGGAATTTTCAGTCCCCCACCCCCTCTCAACTTTTCCCTGGGGAAGGGAAAAGGGGCTGGAGATGGAATTCAGTCACCAATGGCCAGTGATTTAATGAGTCACGCCTATGTAATGAAGCCTCCATAAAAACCCAAAAGGATGGGGTTTGGAGAGCTTCCAGGTTGGTGAACACATGGAGATGCTGGGAGACTGGTGCACCTGGAGAGGACATGGAAGCTTCACACCCTTTCTGCATACCTTGCCCTATGTGTCTCTTCCATCTGGCTGTTCCTGAGTTATAACCCTTTTACAACAAACTGGTAATCCAGTAAGTAAAATGCTTTTCTGAGTTACGTGAGCTGCTCTAACAAATCAATCAAACCCAAGGAGGAGGTCGTTGTAACCTCCAGTCTGTAGCTGGTGGGTCAGAAGCACAGGTAGCAGCCTAGGTTTGCAACTGGCCTCTGAAGTGGGGTTGGGGGAGCAGTCTTGTAGGACTGAACCCTTAACCTGTGGGATCTGATGCTATATTTGGGTAGATAGTGTCAGAATTAAGTTGAATTATAGCACACTCGGGTGTCCTGAGAATTGTTTGTTGGTATGGGGAACCCCCTGACATACATACACACAAATTTAATCCAGGAACCTGCAAATGGTAAAACTCAACTGAATTTGATTAATTACTGAAAGCCATCCAAAAGGCTTGTACTAGAGTGCAATGTTATAAGATAGGAGTGAGAAATTATAAAGAGCATGGCTGAAGGTAGTAGCTGAAAATAAAATAATTTTGTATTGGAACATTGCCAAGTTTTACCTCTTCAAAAAACTAGTAACACTGAGACTCTCAGTGTCTATGCTAGTGAAGTTCAGAGTCTAGATGAGGAAGCAAGTCATGAATAAATAAACACTGCAGAGTTTAAGAGGAGTTGTGCTAGAAGTCTCTGGAATCTAATGAAACATAAAATATGGATTCAGCTAGGGGAAATGGTTCAGAAAAGCTTTGATGAAGATGTGTCAGGATAAGAGAATCAATCCTTGGAGAGAGAGACAAAGGGAGGCTTTGAAAAAAGCCTGGGACAGTTAACGAGATAAATGTAGAACAATATGGCTGAAGGGTAATTAGAGAAGAATTATCTAAATGGCAAGGGAACAACAATGCTTCAAGAATCCCCTAGGTTCTGGGGTAGAATATTGAAACAAAAGATACTAAAATGTTTGACCTCATGATCCATCATTATTTAATTTAAACATTATTGAGGTCGGTATTGATAAAACTTCTTATAGATGAGAAAACTGAGTCTTAGGAGAGTTAAATTAACATGCCTAAGATCAAACAGTTATTGTAGAATTGAGATTTGATTCTGTGTATCTTTATCTGCCTTAGAAAACTAGTTTAAATTCTTCCAACTATGGATAGTGTTTTAAATTGAAGAAACTATTCTTAAGACAAAAGTTCTTAAATTGTTTAGTTAAGGTAAATCTGTGATTTCAGCTTTGTAGTAAAGTTAAGACTATGTCTACTTTTTATTTCTGCCAGCCGCTAGCTGTCCTGGATTGATTGTGTTAATTGTTCCGATTAATAGCCTTCTTATATCTCTGTGGTTTTCCATGTGAGCTTAGTGTCTTCTTGCATCCTGACATGAGGCTCTGCCAGGTCACTTTGCCAGTGGGATGTTAGAAAATGGGATATAAGCAGAGTCTTGAAGCGTGAGTGCTTTTCCACTTCCTCTCTTGTATCATTGGGTTTGCTCTCTTTTGCATCTCTGCAACTACCATCCTTCAGGAGGGATTTGAAAGACATGTTCTGGACAATTCAAAATGGCTACACAGTTTTTAGTTGCTCCTCCCATCAAAACATAGAGTGTGCTTCACCATCCCTTGACTGTGACTTGGCCTTGTGACTTGCTTTCACAGATAGAATGCAGTAGAAGGGCAGTTGTGTGCTTTCTAAACCTAGACCTCAGGAGACCTGAGAGCATTCACTCTCACTTTCTTGTGATGAATGCAATGTCTTATATCTGAAGTAGCCCAAACTAGCCTCTGTGAAGTTGAGAGAGCGTTTGGGGAGAGAGAAAGATTCATTACAGCCAGCACCAACTGCAAGCCATGTGAATGAGTCCATCTTAGACTATCTGGTCCTAGCTGAACCACTGGGTATACTCAAATAAGACTGGCTGAGCATAGGCCATATTGCTGATCCACAAAATCAGGATAATATAAGATGGATGTTGTTTTAGGCTGGTAAGTTCTAGGATGATTAGTTATATAGAAAAATATAGTTGACATAAATGTGGAGGAAAGCCCAGTTGTATAATTCAAAGCTACCCTAGAATAGTCAACCCCCAACTAGGCAGCCAGTTGACAATAGATATGTGAATAAGCCCAGCTGATGTCAGCTGATTTGGGGATTAATCGGCAGAAGCATCCACTCAGCCTATAGGTTCAAGGGGAATATTAAAGAGATTTTGTTTCAGTGTGTTTTGTTACGTAGCAAATAGTTCACTGATATGAAATCCGTACCAAAAGAGGAGTGCTCTCACAAACAAGACAAAACAAAGCAAAAACTGCATTAACTTTGAGACTGGATGATGAGCAGAGGCTGGAAAAATAGCAAGGAAACTGTTAGTACAGGAACAAGAACAGGTAAGGAAATTATTTGCGGAGGTTGAGAAAACAGCTTGGAAATTATAGGAGTAGAAAAATGTCAGTCCATGTTATGTGATATAGAACATTTGATGGAAGTGTCTACAGTGATTTGTTGTAAATTAGAACAACTCACCAAATAGATCTTTGGATTTGAGCAACAAGATTTCCAAACACAGTGTTAAAAGAGTCATCACATTGCCTAGAGTTTATATGATAAGGGATTACAAGAAAGAGATAAGCTGAAATAAAAACTGGCACATTTATTTACAAATGGAATTTAGAGTGTATGTATTTGAGAGAGAAATCACTGATGTAATAATTAAAGCTGATTTTCATCTCTGGCCTCTCATGATGGTAAAATACAAAACACAGGGTACTACCAGAAAGACATTGACTCAGCCTAAAAGTCAAAGCAGGGTTGTAGCTGTACTATAGACTCTTTATTAAGGCTTCTGAATAAACTAAAATAATAGCTAGTCAACTCTCTTCTAGACAAAAGAACTTCTAGGAATCTCATGGGCATTCTTCCAATATAGCAAGACATTCTCAAAATAAAAGTACATCAGTCTAGATAAAGAGACACATCTTGGGTGTGACATCTGTAAAATGGAGTATTTAAGTGTCTAAGTGTAAAGTGTCTAAGCAAGTTCATAGGAAACCCACAAAAATTTTAAGAGAATTATATAAGTGAAGGTGCCGTAAGTCCTGACTAAAAAGGACTGGGACTAGTTTTAAAAGAACTCTCAGTCTCCAGCTTTTCTTAAGGAGGAATCAGGCTGAAAATTTTGCTCAGTAGCATATTTCCAGTGTCTCCTTCAGAAGTGAACATGGAGGACAAGGGAGAAGGAAAGACATTCCAGAGTGTGGAGTCCTGGATCTTGAGGAACACACCAGAAAGACAGGAAGCACAGTTAAAGCCCAGTCACATAATTTTCCACCCCTGATATAGGGAACTTTATAACATTTGCTGATACGGATTTTGAATTTTCTGCAGACTATGGTCTGCTGTGCCCCTGTTCTCTTTTTTGAAGGGAAATGATAATTGCAGTTACCCCATCTCTGCCTCATCATTTTATCTTGAGTGTGTAGGGGGAGAAAACTTTATTTTCAGTTCCTCATTTTGTGGAGCTGTATCTGGTCTGATGTAAACCAAAAGACCCTGGAATTTGAGAGCAAATTCCAATGAATGGTGTGGCTGCAAGACCTTTTATTAAGACCTCTGAAAGTATTAAGGAAGCGTTTAGTCAACCTTCTCGGCTAGAAAAAACTACATCTCAATGGCATGACTGAATTAGACTTAGAGATCTTGGGATGAAATTTTAATGTTTTGGGTTTTATTTTTGTTGGTTTTCCTGACAAGTAGGATTTAAGAGAGAGGAATTAAAATTTTAAAAAGTGATGTTGATGTGGAAGTGATGGTCAAAGTCACAGATGGAATACTTAGGAAGGAGGAAGCCCCCTTATCTTCTGACCTAGACTGTGGGGTCAAGGAAGGGTGGAAATAGTAAAGACAGGAGATAGATGAGAAGGAAAAAATGAACCTGCCTCTCATATCAATATTTATCCTCCAAAGGAGAGAAAGTATCCTCATCTAAGCAGCATGGCAGTGGCCGCTGGTGACATGAGGGCAGGCTGATGTGGGAAAGGGTTCATGAGGAATAGCTAAAAGGTCAAATGTTTACTGGAGGGTTTGTCTCAAGATGAAACTCGGATGTTAGTAGATGGAGCCACCAACCTTTTAGGTTAGTTTCTACTGCAGGAATGAACATAGAAGGAACAGAAAGAAATAACAGAGAGGGGAAATTGCATGGCAGGAAGTGATTTTCACATATGCAGAATTTGGTCTGTGTTTTTTCACTTATTTTATCTTTGAGAATTTATTTTTCTTTCAAAGAAAAAGAAAAAAAACTTTCTTAAATGTAATGCAGAAAGTAAAGAAATAAACAAAGCCCATTCTGGCAGGTTGATTTGAGGATTAAACTCAATAATGTATAAGAAATCACCTAGAACAACTCTTGGCATGTAGTAAATACATAGTGAATGTTAGGGAGCTAATTTCTTTTCTTCTGTCTCCTTTTTTTCTTTGTTCTACCTCTACCTTCTCTCCATTTCCTGTCCTCCCTTCCTTCCTTCCTTCCCTCCCACATTCTTTTCTCTAAGATGGCTTTTTTCTTCTCCTTCTGTATCTATACTCAAAAATATTTATATTGTTGCTCTATTTTTCAATATTTTGATGGTCTGTACTATAGTTACATTTTTTAAAACTTTATGTTATCAACATTACTGTGCAAACTTCCCTTCTCACTCTGCACCATTTGACTTTTTTTCTGCTAACATTAAGTTATTAAATCAGAGTATCTGTGCATGTAGAAATGGTTTCTAAAGAAATGATATTTCACTTGAATGAAGTATCAGAAGAAGGAAGGTGAATTACAAGCGGACTTAAATTTTTTATTCTTACATATTTTAATCACTGACCCCCTTTTTCAAGGCCGTTTTTAATTCTTCATATTATTCAAATCGAATCATTCTCCAGATTTTAGCACCACAAATTGGGTTGAAAGTTTCAGTGACTCATCAGGAAAGTCAGATCACTGTTTTGTACTGGAAAACAAAAACAATTTTAATCAGATTGCTAAGAGACATTATTAGGGGAGAGGATCTTGTATAGGATGAGATTTATGTTATCAACCATACTGCAGTCTGAGTTCTTTCAATGAAGATAAATGAATAACTTCATCATCTCAATGTGTAGTCTCTTTAACCAATACACTGTCTGCTCTCTGATTTGTGATGGTTTTACACAGGAAAAACTAACTGAGATATATCATGGCTGTCAAATTCTGGTATTCCTGTGGGCTTTCTGAACAGAGAATTGTACCACTTTCATTATTTTTGTGTTATAGATAATAAACCAGCTTAAGATACCCAAAGGAGAGTTTCTTGGACCCTAGAAAAGTCTTCAAACACACTATATACACATTAAACTTCTCTTGCCCTCGAAGATATCTTTGAATCAAATAAAAATTGCTTTACTTTCAAAATCAAGAATCAATTTTCCGGAGTTCCCTAGTTGAAAAGGATACTTTTATCTGTGGTCCCATCTGATTCTTGAGGAATATGATTCTCTATTTTTCAAAGTTTTGTTGGGAGTTCTCAAGAATTCACTTGGGGATCATTTTATAACCCAGATTGTCTCCCACTGCCCTTCTTTCTTCCTCATTTCAGACTCCATATATGTAGTCTTCTATTCTCTTTGTCTCTGAGTGAATGTACCCCCATCTACCCTTTGGGGTAGACGGATTTAGTTCAAAATCTCGCTTCACAGTAGGATATGATATCTCTACCTGTCTCTCCACCTGTCTTATAGGAAGGAAAGTATTTACTTGATCATTCACTCATTTTGCTTGTACACAGTTAATTCATGCATACACTGATTAAATGAATGACTTTTTTCTTTAATACTTACTGAGTTTAAGACACTGTTCTTGGCCTCTTGGGTTTCTATATAAATAAAATATAGCCCTTATAGCCCCCTTTCTCCTGTAACTCACAAGCTTTTGGAGTCTTTACCTCTTTGTGTTGCACATTTATTATCATTAAAGAAGAAAGGGGGAAAAGGGCAATATATATAAAAATATGGCAAACTTGAGGAAGCTATACAAACTTAAGAAATCATATACAAGCATACCTCAGAAATATTGCAGTTTTGGTTCCAGACCACCACAATAAAGCAGATATTACAATAAAGTGAGTCACACAAATTATTTGGTTTCCCAGTGCAAATAAAAGTTATGTTTACACTACACTATAATCTATTAAAGCGTGCAATAGCAGTATGTCTAAAAAAATGTACATACCTTAATTAAAAATATTTTACTGCCGAAAAATGCTGACCATCATTTGAGCCTTTAGTGAGTGGTAGTAGTAACATTAGAGTTTGCTGATCACAGATCACCATACCAAATACAATAATAAAGAAAAAATCTTGGGAGAATTACCAAAATGTGGCACAGAGGCACAAAGTGAGCAAATGCTGTTGAAAAAAATGGCTTCAACAGATTTGCTCCACACAAGGGTGCCACAAAACTTCAATTTGTGAAAAATGCATTATCTGAAAAGTGCAATAAAGCAAAGTGTGATTAAATAAGGTAGGTCTGTAGAAGACTAAGTCCAGGGGGTTTGTTTTATAGTTTCTGACTCCCTTTCCTGGAAAGTTTCTGAAATCTCTGTTATCTGTATTCCACTCCCCATTATACATTAATGTTGATTCCATCCAATAGGTCTCTCTTGACCTCGGACTTAATCCTCCTCACAAATTCGTGCCGACACCTACCTCTTAGACAATTTCATGTCACCAATTGCGGATAGAATGGAATTATTATTTGTAATTAGTGGGCCATGTAGGCTTGTTTTATGCTTATCCTATATATTGAAAAAGGAGTTTTATAAGGAAGTGGCGTATTTCTTCAAAAAGAAAATCTGGGGACTTCCCTGGTGGAGCAGTGGTTAAAAATCCGCCT
Organism: Neophocaena asiaeorientalis asiaeorientalis; assembly: GCF_003031525.2. Taxonomy (NCBI): domain Eukaryota; kingdom Metazoa; phylum Chordata; class Mammalia; order Artiodactyla; family Phocoenidae; genus Neophocaena; species Neophocaena asiaeorientalis. The sequence goes on from NW_020172779.1 coordinate 18,092,729, forward strand.
GCCAATGTAGGGGACATGACTTCGAGCCCTGGTCCGGGAAGATTCCACATGCCGCGGAGCAACTAAGCCCGTGCGCCACAACTACTGAGCCTGCGCTCTAGAGCCTGTGAGCCACAACTACTGAGCCCATGTGCCACAACTACTGAAGCCTGCTCACCTAGAGCCCATGCTCCACAACAAGAGAAGCCACCGCAGTGAGGAGCCCGCGCACCTCAACGAAGAGTAGCCCCCGCTCACCACAACTAGTAAAAGCCTATGCACAGCAATGAAGACCCAATGCAGGCAAAAATAAGTAAATTTTTTTAAAAAAGCAAATCTGATAATTCATCCATCTAAAGAACGTTTCACTGATGACCAAATCACAAGTGATCAGCTTTCTGCAAATACAAAAATTACAAATGTATTATAAAAATTAAAATCATGAAGTTTGTAGCAATTGAATGGGGGTGATTTTGCTAACTGAAAATTTTTGCACAGATTTAGTTGAGTGGATTTCATTTTGTTTTTATTGAAATACTTAAAAAATATTTAATTGGCAGAAGTTGAGGCCATTAAGTGATTATCTTTTTATAAGTGCCCTAATTTTGAGAAAACAATACTTCATTACCAGAACCCAAAACTCAGCATTTAATATACAGTTTTTCAGTTCATGTCAATCCCTTTTGAATCCTTCAAAAAATAATTGCAATTTCTGTTAATACTTTTAAAGAGTTTTTTCACTGATATATAAAGTTGATGTTTTTTAAGCTTAGATTTAGAAAATTATGACATTGCTATTATTTCTTGCTTTATGCCTATGATTTTAAAAATACTTTTAATCATTCCATTACAGTGTCATTATGTGGTTAATGCCTGACCCATTCACGAAGTCATTCTGGCAGTTCATTCTGGACATCCTTTCTTCCTGCTGTATTACAGTGTTACATCATATATTGGACCATTCAGTAAATTGCTACCAAACTGATGTATCCCAATTGTTCCTTGTTAGATACCAAAATTTCAGAAATGTATTACTCTTTGGAGTACTTAGGTTACTTTCAATTATTTTTAAGTATTTTCTTTTCCTTTAAAATTCAAATTTTTTAGTAGACTTTCACCAGTTTCACAGAAGTCATATTAAACTTAATTTTGTCAGTTTGCCATTATTTTTATATTTCAAGTATCCTTCGGTGACAGGATTGCTTCAGTCTCTGTGAATGCTCCCAAATTCTTTAAATGTTAAATACTGCTAATCTTTAGGTGATTTTTACTATTGATTCATCAATGACTCAATTCTGCATCAAGTTTAATCCTGGATTCTTAGCTATTAGTAACTAAAATTTTCCATATTTTTTCAGAACTCTCCCCAAACATCATATTTATGGTGAAAGTATTTCAGATATAAGATTTTATTCTCATCCTGATATTTTGGTTACTGATTAAATATACTTTTCTAAATATTACATATTCTGTAAAAAAAAAAAAAAAGAAAAGATAAAGTACAAACATGACTCTTGGCTTGGAAGAGATCATTCATTGTTTAAACTTCTTATGTGAAGACAAACTAAAAACAAACCAAGAACTTTCCCCAAACAAAACCAATCAAAATTTGCTAAAGTCATCCTGATCAGTAATAATTTCTTTTAAACTTCATAAGTATTTAACATTTTTTAAACATCTTTATTGGAGTATAATTGCTTTACAATGTTGTGTTAGTTTCTGCTGTATAACAAAGTGAATCAGCCGTACAGTACACATGTATCCCCACATCTCCTCCCTGTTGCGTCTCCCTCCCACCCTCCCTATCCCACCCCTCTAGGTGGTCACAAAGCACCGAGCTGAGCTCCCTGTGCTATGCAGCTGCTTCCCACTAGCTATCTCTTTTACAGTTGGTAGCGTATATATGTTAGTGCTACTCTTTCACTTGCTCTCTTGCTCACTCAGGCAGGGGGGAGGGAGGAGTATGGTAGTCATAATTGAAATGCAGGGCGAGCCCGCAGCGGCAGAGGCCGACATGACTTTGCATCAGCCTGAGGCGCCGTGCATTCTCTTGGGGAAGTTGTCCCTGGATCATGGGACCCTGGCAGTAGCGGGCTGCACAGGCTCCCAGGGGAGTGTGGATAGTGTCCTGTGCTCGCACACAGGCTTCTTGGTGGCAGCAGCAGCAGTGTTAGCGGTTCATGCCCGTCTCTGGGGTGCGAGCTGATAGCTGCTTCTTGCGCCCATCTCTGGAGCTCATTTAGGTGGTGCTCTGCCTTTTGTGGGCGCGCTGGGAAGGAATCCCCTCTCCCTGCGCACCCCGACACAATGGTCTCTTGCCTCTTCGGCCGCTCCAGACTTTTTCCCGGACTCCCGGCTAGTCGTGGCGCACTAACCCCCTTCAGGCTGTGTTCACGCAGCCAACCCCAGTCCTCTCCTGGCATCTGACCTCCGAAGCCTGAGCTTCAGCTCCCAGCACCCCCGCCCGCCCCGGCGGGTGAGCAGACAAGCCTCTCGGGCTGCTGAGTGCTGGTCGGCCTTGATCCTCTGTGTGGGGATCTCTCCGCTTTGCCTTCTGCACCCCTGTTGCTGTGCTCTCCTCCATGGCTCCAAAGCTTCCCCCCTGCCCACCCCCCATCTCCACCAGTGAAGGGCTTCCTAGTGTGTGGAAACCTTTCCTCCTTCACAGCTCCCTCCCACTGGTGCAGGTCCAGTCCCTATTCTTTTGTCTCTGTTTTTCCTTTTTTATTTTGCCCTACCTAGGTCCGTGGGCAGTTTCCTGCCTTTTGGGAAGTCTGAGGTCTTCTGCCAGTGTTCAGTAGGTGTTGTGTAGGAGTTGTTCCACGTGTAGATGTATTTTTGATGTATTTATGGGGAGGAAGGTGATCTCCACATCTTAGTCCTCTGCCATCTTGAAGGGCTCCATAAGTATTTAACATTAATAAATGTTTGATAAATCAATAATTTAATAAAATAAATAAATGGTCATTGAACAAATGACCGTAATTGCCATTTAGACAATTGATTTTTGGTGAAGTGAACCATAGCCTGTGCAAAATGGCGGTACTGCTGTTGTGCGCACTTGTGGTCTCAGGTGGTTTTCTCTACTTCCTTTCTTCGTTCATTTCTTTCCCACCCTTCTCTTTCTAACCTCCTTATCCAGTATTGGTTAAAATGAAGATAGATTTCCCTCTTTACTAATACTCCCACATATATAGAGCTTACTTAAAATGCTACTGTGATGTATTATAAAGCTAAGAGGAAAGTTCATTAATCATCAATTATCATAAAACTTAGAACTGAAAAGAATTCTGTTAAGTCACTTGGTCCAGCTTTTCACCCACGAACAGGAAACATGAACACACAGACATACACACATGCAAAAATCAACATACATCTGAACCACTGAGGCATAAGGAAGTTATATAACCTTCCCAAGTTCGTAAAACTATAAAGCAAAGCCCCCATTTGTTTAAGTAACCCCATTAAAGGCAGTAGGAAAAATCAGATTGAAAACTATAACTATAATCATGTAACAAACAAGATAAATGGATAAACAAAGATTGTATTAATACAGTAAAATTTTGAGTGAACCTTTTGGTCTTTGCTATGGGTTTTGAATATTCTATAATTTCATTATAAATTTACAAAGAATAAAGTGTAAACAATTAACTAGGTGAAAGAAATCCTATAATTCTTTAAGGCATACATTCAAATGCAACTTCCTCTCAGCAAGTTACAGAAAAGAATTGTTGGGGATACATTTATGACAAGGATCAGATGAGTGGAGGAGTCTAGTCTCCCATTGTCCCTGGAAGGTGTGCTTGGGCCAAGTTGATCTGCTGAATATTCTGTATGAGTTTTCTTTCTTTAAGGGGTAATGACCCCCAACTTCCCACAACACACCAACACTCCTTACAAGCAAATGTGAGAGCACCTTTATCAGTGAAGGCACACCCAAAGTATGGGAAGCTAAACAGTCTGGCTATAGGAATTGCCTGTGGATACCTGATACCCTGTATCTGGAAGTCTTGAGACCAGTGGGATTTTACATAATGGTGAAGAAGACACCCATGCTAAGGGAAACTGCCTGAGCACAGTGCCCTGCCTGAGAGAGTGAGGGGGGTTATCCAAGTAATCAAGGGTAAGCACCAGGGCCATTATTGGCAATTCCTACTCCTTGCATCACAGGGAATTGCAATTATGAGAGGAGTGACACAAATAGAGAAAAGACACACTGAAATTTATTCATTCTAGTAGTGCCTTAATGAAACCATTGGGTAGTTCCCATAGCCAAGCCCCCTGCTTTGACAACATATATACGGTATAGACTTATCACTGCAAATCTCCAGTACTAGTTTGTAAATTCAGAATAAGAACTATGTCTGTGTTTTATTGTCAGTGCCTAGTATATTAGCGAGAACACAGTGAGCCCTTATTGCTTGTTGAAGAAATGCCATTAGGTTCTGCTTTACTCTTTGGCCATTTGTTAACTTCTGCAGTTTAATATAAATATAACTCAAATTGCATCAACCAAAATTTTCCATAGCTAGTTTTTTCAGACTTGTGTTTTCCAGTCTTACTACATTAATATAATTCAGACTCTATTACATTATATAACTAATTATGTTTAGATGATGAATGTGACAGTACCTTTGGACTGCTTCTCATCTAAAAGTAGTCCATTCTCCTAAAAGGGAGTTCTACATAAATAATGTCTTTTTAATGCCAGATAAAATATATATTTATGAAATTACTGGTGTAGAATAATTTTCAAGCTTTCTTCTAATAATATAAAATTAGATACTAAAAGCCCCTTATTTAAGACCCATGGTTACAGAAAACAGCCCATTCAGTGATCGAGGCCCATAGCTTTCAGAAATTTAATTAAAAATAGTGGACATAACTGGTTCCAACTCCTACCTCCATATTTTTAAATATGAGTTAATTAAATCACTAGGTCATCTTGGAAATTATATCATTTAAAAAACAGCATTTAACTTGTCATCTACAAGCTTTTCCCCAAGCTCAGCTAATGTCTTCAGAAGTACAAAGCTTTGTATGAGTTACTGGTAAATTAGCTGAAAACAATCTGTAGGACACAGGAAGATCATACCATGACTCTTCTGTGATCTTCGGCCACAGCTACACTTGCAAGAGAAAGTAAATAATGAGGAAATTGTACAGGTGTTTCAAAAGCATATTGCAAATCCCTTCATAGATTAATTGAAAGGACAGTGATCCTTGGATTAGGGAATAAATTCACTCTCCTGATTCTGCCACTAATACAAAATAATTTTTCCTGTTTGGATCTGAGTTTCTTTTCCCCAGGGGTAGTTATGAATTAAGTTAGTTCCCAATCTTTTCCTCATTTAAAAATTATAAGAATATATATTTATTTCTGTGTGTTCAAAGTCAGTGTTCTGAAGCCCCTATGTGCCAATCAAACTGCATTAACTAATAGCTTCTGTGGCTTTATGATGAACATTTATGCATTTTACCTTAGAGTTGTTCAGTATATGCAAAAAAGCACATTATTAAGTGTGACAGCCATAAATTGAGAACCACTTAACTAAATGATCTGCAGAGACATCCATAACTTTGTTATTATAGCTGTAAAATAGGGGTAATGCATATGTCATTAGTTTTTTTTTTTTTTTTGTAAATTAACTTAAATAAATCTTGCAAAAATACATGAGATAATAAAGTAGTGTATGCCATCATGCACTTGAGATTATTCTAGGTGGTGTGGCCAAGACGGCAGAGTAGAAAGAACCTGAGCTCACCTTGTCCCATGGGCACACCAAAATTGTAACTTTTTACAGAGCAACTATCTATGAGAATGACCTGAAGACCAGCCAAAAAAAAAAAAAAAATCTAAAATCATCTATATTCACAATAAGTAGTTAAGAGGCACACAAAGCAAAAATATATAAAATATGATATCAAAGACATTAACATTTTTGAACCAGGGAGCAAAAATATAGCATTGTTAGAATGCTTTCAAATTGAAGATATTATCATTATTCATAATTAATCATTAATTACATTTTCAAATTAAGAGATTATCAACTTGAAATTACATACACACATATTTATGTATGAACCTCATGGTAACTACAAACCAAAAACCTATAATAGATACATGCACATAAAAAGAGAAAGAACTAAGAACTCCAAACATACACAACAATAAAGAGAGTTATCAAATAACAAGGGAAGAGAGCAAAAAAAGAAGAAAAGAACAGAAAAGAACTACAAAACAGCCAGAAAACAATTACAAAATTTCAGTAAGTACAAACCTATCAATAATTACTTGAAATGTAAATGGATTAAATGTTCCAGTCAAAAGACACTGAGTGACTTAATGGAAAAACAAACAAATAAAAACAACAACAATAAACAACCAAAACTCATATATATGCTGCCTGCAGAGACTCACATCAGATCTAAAGACACAAACAGACTAAAATTGATGGAATGGAAAGAGGTATTCCATGCAAATAAAAAGAAATACTTAGACAAAATAGACTTTCAAACAAACTGTTAATAAGAAATAAAAAGGACATTACATAACAATAAAGAGATCAATCCAGTAAGAAGATATGACAATTGTAAAAATATGAACACCCAACATAGGAGCACCTAAATACATAAGCAAAAATTAGCAAACATAAAGGGAGAGATTGTCAGTAACACAGTAATATTAGGGGATTTTAACACCGCACTTACATCAATGGGCGCATCATCCAAACATAATATCATTAAGGAAACATTTGCCTTAAACAACACATTAGACCAGATGTATGTATGTATGTGTGTGTGTGTGTGTGTATGCCAATCAAAGAGGAAATAAAAAAATAATAATTGGAGACAAATGAAAATGAAAACACAATAATCAAAGACTTATGGGATACAGCAAAAGCAGTGCTTAGAGGGAACTTTATAGTGATACAAGCCTACCTCAGGAAATAAGAAAAATCACAAATAAACCGTAAATCTAACCTTACACCTAAAGGAGCTGAAGAACAAACAAAGCCCAAGATTAGTAGACAGAAAGAAGTAATAAAGATTAGAGCAGAAAAAAATGAAAAAGAGACTAAAAGAAAAGAAAAGGTCAATGAAACTAAGAGCCAGCTCTTTGAAAAGATAAATAAAATTGATAAATCTTTAGCCAGACTCATCAAGAAAGAATGAGAGAGGACCCAAATCAATAAAATCAGAAATGAAAGAAAGGTTAGAACTGACATCACAGAAATACAAAAGATCATGAGATTACTACAGATGATACATCAATAAAATGAACAACCTAGAAGAAATGGATAAATTCCCCAAAATGTGCAATCTCTCAAGACAAAACCAGAATTAGGAAGAAATAGAAAACATTAAGAGACCGATTATCAGTAATGAAATTGAATCAGTAGAAACAAACAAAAACAAAAAACGACTAACAAAAGTCCAGGACTAGATGGCTTCAGAGGTGAATTCTATCGAACATTTAAAGAAGAGTTAACACCTATCCTTTGCAAACTATTCTAAAAAATAGAAGAGGAATGGACACTCTGAACTCATTTTATGAGGCCAGAATCACTGTGATACCCAAACCGGCCAAAGACACCACGAAAAGAGAAAAGTACAGGGCAATATCACTAATGAACATAGATGTGAAAATCTTCAACAAGATACTAGCAAACTGAATTCAACAATACATTAAAAGCATCATACACAAAGATCAAGTGAGATTTATGGCAGGGTGCAAGGATGGTTCAACATCCACAAATCAATCAATGCAATATACCACATTAACAAACTGAAGAATAAAAATCATATGCTTAGCTCAGTAGATGCAGAAAAGACTTTTGCTAAAAGTTAACATTTATTTATGATAAAAACTCTCAACATAGTGGGTATAGAAAGAACATACCTCAACATAATAAAGGCCACATATGGCAAAACTACAGCCAGCATCCTACTTGACAATGAAAAGCTGAAAGCATTTCCTCTAAGATTGGGAACAAGACAAGTATGCCTGCTCTTGCCACTTTGATTCAACATAGTACTGTAAGTCCTAGACACAGCAATCAGACAAGAATAAGATGTAAAAGGAGTCCAAACTGGAGAGGAAGATGTAAAACTGTCACTGTTTGCAAATGACATGATACTACATATAGAAAATCCTAAAGACAGCACAAAAAACTATTAGAACAAATAAATTAATTCAATAAAGTTATAGGTTACAAAATTAATATACAGAAATCCATTGTATTTGTATGCACTAACAAATTATTAGAAATATAAATTAAGAAAACAATTCCATTTACAATTGCATTAAAAAGAACAAAGTATCTAGGAATAAATCTTACCAAGAAGGTAAAAGACTTGTGCTTGGAAAACTGTATAAGGTATTGATAAAAGAAATTGAAGACAACACAAACAAATGGAAAGACATACTGTAATCATGAATTGGAACAATTAGTATTGTTAAAGTGTTCATACAACCCAAGGCAATCTACAGATTCAGTGCAATCCCTATCAAAATACCAGTGGCATTTTTCACAGAAGTAGAACAAATGATTCTAAAATTTGTATGGAAACACAAAAGACCCCAAATATCCAAAACAATTTTGAGAAAGAAGAACAAAGCTGGGGGTAAAATGTTCCTTGATTTCAAACTGTACTACAAAGCTATGTAAATCAAAGCACTATGGTACTGGCTCAAAAACTGACACATAGGTCAGTGGAACAGAATAGAGAGCCCAAAAATAAACCCACACTTGCATGGTCAATTAATCTACAACAAAGGAGGCGAGTATATACAATAAGGAAAACACAGCCTCTTCCATAAATGGTGTTGGGAAAACTGGATAGCTACATGCAGAATAATCAAACTGAACTGCTTTCTCACACCATATACAAAAATAAACTTGAAGTGTAAGAACTGAAATCATGTAACTCCTAGAAGAAAACATTGGCAATATGGTCTTTGACATTGATCTTAACAATATTTTTTTGTATCTCTCCCCAGGCAAGGGAAACAAAAACTAAAATAAATAAATGGGACTATATCAAATGAAAAAGCTTTTGCACACTGAAGGAAGCTATCAATAAAATGAAAATGCTGCCTAATGAATGGGAGAAGATATTTACAAATGATATATCTAATAAGCGGTTAATATCCAAAATATACAAATAATTCATATAACTTAACACACACAAAAAAACCCAGACAACTCAATTAAAAGATTGGGAGAAGACCTGAGTAGACATTTTTCCAAAGAATACATACAGATGGAAACAGACACAAAAAAGATGCTCAACAGCACTAATCATCAGGGAAATGCAAACCAAAACCACAGTGAGATGCCACCTCACACCCGTCAGCATAGCAGTCATCAAAAAGACAACAAATAGCAAGTGTTGGTGGGGCTGTGAAGAAAAGGGAGCCCTCATGCACTATTGGTGCGATTGGAAATTGGTGCAGAAAACAGTGTGGAGATTCCTTTAAAAATTAAAAATAGAACTGCCATATGGTTCAGCAATTGTAAATCTGGATATTTACCTGAAGAAATCAAAAACACTAATTCAAAAAGATATATGCACCCCAGTGTTCGTTGTAGCATTATTGTCATTAGCCAGAATATGGAACAACCTAAGTGTCCATCAATAGATAAATGGATAAAGATGATGTGCTGTATATATACAATGAAATATTACTCAGCTGTGAGAAAAATGAAACCTTGCAATTTGCAACAACATGGATAGATCTATAGGGAATTATGCTAAGTGAAATAAGTCAGACAAAGACAAATACTGCATGATTTCACTTATTGGCATATAAAAAAACAAATGACCAAAACAAATGAAAACAGACTGAGATACAGAGAGTAAACAGGTGGTTGCCAGAGGTAGGGGTGTGAAGAGGATAGGTGAAATAGGTGTAGAGGATTAAGAGAGAAAAACCTTCAGTTACATAATATATTAGTCATGGGGATGTAATATACAACACATGGAATATGGTCAATAATATTGTAATAGCTTTTTATGGGGACAGATGGTTACTAGACTTATTATGGTGATCATATCATAATGTATGCAATTGTCAAATTATTATATAGTACACCTAAAACTAATATAATATTGTATGTATTTTTATGTTTTAATAAAAATTTAAATAAATTGAAAAATTAAAAAATTTTAAAAAGCTTATTCTAAAACCTCAAATAATTTTTTTCTGAATAATTTGGAGAAATTATTATCCAGATGTTTGCATATATGTGACATTCATTTGATTTGACTGATTCATTCTTTTATTAATTCATTGATTCATTCAGCCATACACTAATTCACTAATGCAATAAGCAATGAAATTGTTTATGACACTGTGTTATATTATGGGCACAGCAATGAAAGAGACACTAGATAATAAATAGAGTAATGGAGGAGACACAGGACAACAAGTGGAGAGAGTATTTTAAGAATGCGAGAAATAATATTGTACTGTCAGCAGAGATGCTATGGAAGAGTCAAAGAGGTTGCCCCCAGTGTCTGGGAAGGGACAGGAGGATTCTGGGAAGATGTGACAGCTAAGAGAATTTTGAGGAATGAATAGGCATTGGCCAAAAGAAGAAAGGTGGTTTACTTCTCTTCAGCTCAATTAGACAGTGCTCACTTGTGATTATGTTTTCTTACAGTTTTAACAATCCTGAAAAAAAAAATTTCTCATGGATTTTCTTGATGAACTGACTCATTGGTTGTCTGAAATATCTCATTTGAGTCTTTAATTATGGGAAAGACACAGCTTGAGTGAAAGAAGATAAAATTTATGTTGATTTATGATGGGGACAAAAAGCGTATATGTAAATTCCTCCAAATCTACATTTCATATCGTTCCGTTGTTTTAATATATGTTGAATGATTCACTCCACCTCAGTATCCTATATTCTACCTTCATAATATTTATTGAGATTTTACAACATGCCAGTTGGTATTCTTCCATAAAGATGGTGTGGAGATAGCAAATTAGCGAAAGGGGAAATAATATTAGTGTCAAAAATAATAATGTAAATCATAATTGCTACTATGTGTCATTTAATTTACATCATCTCATTTGATTTTTTTTGAAAAAGTATTTTATTTACAAAATATTGCATGTGTGAAGTTAAGTTCAGTATCACCCAGCTTTAAATATCCAAATTGAGAGATGAACTCAGGGATTTTGTCTTCATATTTCAAGAAATAGCTGTGAACTATAGGGGCTAGAGAAGACTTCACGGATGAAATCAAACTTCAAAGACTCAGGACCAGTTGTCTGGGATTTTAATGGGGAAATTTGAGAAGAAGTAGACTTCCACAAAAGGGAAATATCTGTGCAATGTGAGTCAGTATTAGAAATGCATGTTTTATATCCAGGGGAGAATGAGTTACACTGTTTGACTTGAACAGCTATATCAGCTAGACAAGTGACAATCCAGAAAACGCAGGCTGCAAAAACCCTCAAATAACAGACTAAGGACTGCACTCTATCCTGTAGGCAAAAGGAAGCCATGGAAAATATTTCCCTTCATTATTCTGCCTCGAGCAAGCCCTGGGCATGGGCAAAGAAGTGAAACTTGTTGCGAGAGTTCCAATTTTTCAACTTTGAGCTCCTTTCTACTCACTGCCTTTAGGTTCTCTTGGCTTTTTGTTTTTTTTTTTTTTTCTGTATTTCTGTGAGCTGAATGCTCGGAATTTTTGAATAGATGCTGGTGCAGCGGTGGGTGTTTAGAGGACTTTCCATGGTTATTGTTGCTATGGTGACTGCCTCCTTGATATTCACTTGTTCCTCACATCTGTTGGTGTTTTGTTTATGACCATTGGAGAGAAGCATCTCTGCATGATGTTAGCAGGAAAGAGGGGCTCTCTAGCTGCACTCAGAGAAAGCGTTATTTGCACGACCCATAGGACAGCATTTCATACTACCTTTTCTTCCTCTTTTCACACAAACTGGGATCTGTCATCAATGGAAGATGGCACAATAAGATAAGATGTCAAGATTTGGGATAAAAGATGGAAATGTAAAGAAAATAGAAAAATGAAAGGAAGAATGACATCTATGTAAAGAATTCCTGATCTGAGTCCATGTGACTTTCTCAGTGGGCTATCTGAAGTGAAATCTCTTTTATTCTTCAAAGCTTTTCTAATGTCATTGTTTATTAATGTGCATTTTCTGATATATCGTATATTCAGAGCAAGTTTAGAGGATGTGGAGGGGATCTAGGTCTTGATAATGATAAAATCAGTAAGAAATTAACCAATTCTAACGATGAATCGTCATAGCACAGAGACCTGCCATAAAATTATCTAGTTCAGAAGGGTAGGGTAATCGTATCCCTCCCAGTCCAAAGGCATTAGTTTTGGAGGAACAGATGATAAAGATAGATTCCCAGACAAGAACTTACAGACACTGAAGCTTTTCCATGGAAGATAGGATCCAGTGTAGGAAACTATTCACCAGGATCAAACATACTACTAGAAGTCTTTGCAGATCTTTAGATATGAGACACTTCTGAAACCTAAAAAAGGAGAATGCAGATTTTAAGCAATGAATCTGTGGTATAGTACCAACTTTGTATCCCACTGGAACATGGAATAGAAGCTAGACTCCAGGAAGAAAAATAGGCATGTGAACTGACTACAGGTTTTGGGAATGAGGAAATTGGTCGATGCCTGATACTGAGAAAAGCAATAGGACTTTGTGTTTCCCAGGTACACTGTACTGAAATCCCAAGAATTTTAGTAGCCCCAAACTGCTAGTGGAAAGGCGTGCCCAATATAATACTGAAATTAGGGATGGCAGTTGGGTAAACAAGGGCTAGCAACATCCCACATTTATAACTAAGCCAGACTAGATGGTAACTCCCCGAGGAACCAAAACTGTATCTTACTGTATGTTTGTACCTCCAGCTTGTATGGCAGTGTCTGATATGCAGTAAAAACACGTCTGGGTGAATAGATAAGGAATACATGAATGATTACCTTGGACTGGACGATAGGATTGGGAGGAAAGAGGGAGGTATTAATGAAGGCGGGGCCATACTCAACAGTGTAAGCAGTAGAAATTAAGGGCTATATTGTCAAGATAAAAGAAGAAATCACTACTTATTTTCTGACAAAATGTTATTTCATAATTATCTGGAAATATTTACAAAGAAATTGCCTACAAAGAGAAATTGCCTCTCTTACAAAGAGAGCTGTTGCAAAAAAGCCCATGTTATAAGAGCATTGTACAGGCTCTGCTCTAGAAAAGTTGGGGTAAACAGGGCAACAAAAGCATGTGGAGATGGACGGGGCCAAGCAGCATGGCAGACGTAATCCCCTCAGTGACTCTGAAGCCCCATCTGTCTCTTGGTGGCGGGGGAGCACCTCTATCATATATTGACTAAGAGCACTGGCTCTAGAATCACACTGACTTGGATCAAAGTCCGGCTTTGACACTGAATTGCTTTCTAAGCTTGGGAAAGTAATTTACCCTCTGTATTTCAGCTTACATGGCTCTATAATGGAGACAATATTCGTATAAAATACTTAAGGTTGTTATGAGAATAAAACAATAATACTACCTTAATTTCTTGAATGCTTACTAAGCGCTAGGTATGTACTGTCTTTTAAAAACCTTTTTGTATCTCTTCTGTTCCTCAAAACAAAATTTTGAGGTAGTCTGTTATTATCCATCCAAAGATAGGCACAGAAGATTCATCCAAAGCCCCATAGTGAGCAAGTGGTGTAAATGGGATGCAGACCCCAGTAACGGGGCTGCAGGGTCCATAATCTTAACTGCTTCTCCTTTTTTCCTCTCTGGGAATTTAGTACATGTAAAGTGGTGAGTAAGTGTACAGTCAGTGTCAACTATTAATATTTCTGTAACTTTTGCTGTACTATTGGTGATCAGCTGTGATCTAGAAATAATAAAGTTAAATGATAATGATGCTGCTAGTACTGCTACTACTACTAAAAACAATAAAGTCTGCTATTATTTGTTTACTCTATACCAGGCCCTGTGCTATGCATTTTACTTGTACTATCTCATTTTATTATTAGTATCTGGTATAGTATAATATCTCATTTAAATAGTAACAATAAAAATGTAAACAATAACACGAATGACAGCAACAACAAGGACTTAGCTAATACTTCTATTATAGTGTTTTGTGTAATATTAGCTCATGTAATTCTCTCAACGACCCTGTAAGTAGGCATTTCTGCTACCCACAGTTTACAAATGAAAAACAGACACAGAAAGGTTAAGTGACTAGCTGAAGATCACACAGCTGGTAAATGGGTTTTGGACACAGTGTGGATCAGGGTGCATACTCTTAATCATCATCTAGAATCGAGAAAAATTGAACTCTGGGCGGGCTACTCAACCTGTCCCAGGATGCAGCAAGTCGGGGTTTTGCTGAGTCATTATTGGATGTGTTTAAAACTAGCACCTGCGCTGGGAAAACTGGACAGCTACATGTAAAAGGATGAAATTAGAACACTCCCTAACACCATACACACAAAAATAAACTCAAAATGTTTGAGTTTATAAATGTATAAATGGAAGGCCAGACACTATCAAACTCTTAGAGGAAAACATAGGCAGAACACTCTGACATAAATCACAGCAAGGTCCTTTTTGACCCACCTCCTAGAGAAATGGAAATAAAAAGAAAAATAAACAAATGGGATGCAATGAAAGTTAAAAGCTTTTGCACAGCAAAGGAAACTATAAACAAGATGAAAAGACAACCCTCAGAATGGGGAAAATATTTGCAAATGAAGCAACTGACAAAGGATTAATATCCAATATTTTCAAGCAGCTCATGCAGCTCAATATCAAAACAAACAACCCAATCCAAAAATGGGCAGAAGACCTAAATAGACCTTTCTCCAAAGAAGATATACAGACTGCCAACAAACACATGAAAGAATGCTCAACATCATTAATTAATCATTAGAGAAATGCAAATCAAAACTAAAATGAGGTATCATCTCACACCAGTCAGAATGACCATCATCAAAAGATCTACAAACAATAAGTGCTGGAGAGGGTGTGGAGAAAAGGGAATCCTCCTGCACTGTTGGTGGGAATTTGAATTGATACAGCCACTATGGAGAACAGTATGGAGGTTCCTTAAAAAACTAAAAATAGAACTACCATATGACCCAACAATCCCAGTACTGGGCATATACCCTGAGAACACCATAATTCAAAAAGAGTCATGTACCACAAGGTTCATTGCAGCTCTATTTACAATAGCCAGGACGTGGAAGCAACCTAAGTGTCCATCAACAGATGAATGGATAAAGAAGATGTGGCACATATATACAATGGGATATTACTCAGCCATAAAAAGAAATGAAATTGAGTTATTTGTAATGAGGTGGATGGACATAGAGTCTGTCATACAGAGTGAAGTAAGTCAGAAAGAGAAAAACAAATACCGTATGCTAACACATATATGTGGAATCTAAAAAAGAAAAATTGGTCATGAAGAGCCTAGGGGCAAGACAGGAAAAAAGACGCAGACCTACTAGAGAATGGACTTGAGGACACGGGGAGGGGGAAGGGTAAGCTGGGACAAAGTGAGAGAGTGGCATAGACATATACACTACCAAACGTAAAATAGATAGCTAGTGGGAAGCAGCCTCATAGCTGCTCTCATAGGAAAATCAGCTGCTCTCATTGGGAGATCTCATAGGGAGATCAGCTCTGTGCTTTGTGACCACCTAGAGGGGTGGGATAGGGAGGGTGGGAGGGAGGCAGACACAAGAGGGAAGAGATATGGAGACATATGTATATGTATAGCTGATTCACTTTGTTATAAAGCAGAAACTAACACACTATTGTAAAGCAATTATACTCCAGTAAAGATGTTAAAAAAATAAATAAAACTAGCACCTGCTATTTACTAAATGAGGGAACTGGATTCATTCATAACCTCAACAGAACACATTGCTCTGAACTGCAAAATGCAGATAAGAGCAACACCCTTGTCCCTTTACTTCATTGTCTATTCAGCAGGTAGTCTGTGAGCACAGATGGGGGGCCACGCACTGGGCTCGCTGCAGCAGATCCAGCAGCAAGCAAGGTGGTGCGGCCCCTGCCCTACTCACCTCACAGACATTCTACAAATGATACGGGATGAATGAGAGCCGTGAGTGGCTGCACACAAGCTGCTCTGGCAGATACAGCAGGTAATCAAATCTAATTTAGGGATCCAGGAAAGACCAACCTGAAGAAGGAATTTTGATAGGAACCCTTCAGAATGAGATCTTTGTATACAAATGAAATAACACATATGTTATAACTCAACTTTGTGAAAACAAGTGAGACTTCGCTGTAAATGTAAAGAAGTGCAGTTGCCAAAGACAGGATTTTTCTGGCTGGATACAGTGAGGACATAATAAAATGCAAAGATTGGAACATCTGTCCTCCTGCCACTTTTAAATTAGTTAAATAATTACCTTAGAAAATAATCTGTTTCAACGGGTTTATTTTATTATTGAAATAATACGGTTGCTTAATGCAGTACTGCAACCAGGTCATATAACTCACTATGATTCCTAATTCAATTGAGTTTACATTGTACTTGCACGGGGACATGTTTGTAGGCTTTTAAAAAATTCTCTGTTCTATCTTTTCCCTCCTAGGTCCTTCTTAATAGCCATTATTATTATTATTACTACTACTTTTAGCTGAGGTTGTAACATCAGGTCTCTAGCCATATGCAGAATGGATGGAAGGAGTCAAGCTTAGGTTTTAGGCAGAGAAGCAAGGTAGAAACACTGGATAATCTCAGTGTGAGGAAAAGAGGATCTGGCTGGTGGAAAGGCAGGGAGCAGGGCACCTCTTAATTGTGCTCAGTGTAAATCATGGACTCGTTAGACCTGAAATGGAGAAACAATTGCACACAGTAAGGCAGAACCTAGGATGGCTTTCAGAATTTGAAATTTAATAATTCTGAACCAAATTATATTTTTCTTTTAACGTCTGGCTCCTTCCTTCCTATAAACTCCTGTGGTCCTTTTCCTTCACCTCTTTATAGCACACGTAACTTTTCACAGACACACACACACACACACAATCACACACAGTCACATATGTGTGGCTTACTTTGACTTTTAGGCTATGCACAACTTCAGGGCAGAATATCTGTTTGTTTTTCTCTGCCCTTCTCTCCAAAACTCAGACCCAACAGTGTTCCTTGCAAAAAATACATGGAACTAGCTTTTTTAAAGCACTATCCACTATGCTCAGTGTCTTTAATCCTTTATTTCTCTTTATCATAGCAACGATTCGAGTAAATACAATAATCCTCCTGTTTTCTCAAGGGGTAATTATTAAGGACCTTAATAATTAGGCTTAGATGGTAATTATTAAGTACCTTTCCCAAAGTCACAGTTAATAATAGTGAAGATATGAACCTAGAATTTTCTGAGTTCAAATACTCTATACTCCAGCAAGATGTTTTCCCTCGTTTCCCAGAATAATTGTGTGTTAAATATACATATGTACGTATGTATGTGTATATATGTATGTATATGTGTGTGTGTGTATATATATATATATATATATATAAATAGATAAATGATTTCATGGAACCTACAATTGGAAGTTTTTATTTTATGCTATGTTTTTAATATACTGTGGGTCACATTTCATGCTGTTTTTAATCTGTCATAACTCTTCTTCATCTCTAGAGAGTACATGAGAATTGGACCCCATATGTGTTTTCTACTTCTGGTCAGTGCCATTTTGTCATGTTATCTCATCTTCCATCATTTTTTAACAGATATGCAAATGATGTTCTCTCACTTATTTCTCATTCTTTCCTTAAAAGATATATTGCCTCCAAGGTTATACATCCCCCCCGGGAGTGTGTGGGTGGTCTCAGTCATTATCTTGGAAATCTCATATATGGTAACACTAGTAGTGTAGCATAAGTCACAGTCCACTGAAGTAGCACAAATCTTATTACAAGTTTCTGTGTAGCAGCCAATAAGTTTATTGTTTTAGAACTGAAAGTCCTTCCTAAGAGAAATATGGCTTATGTACAAATGAACAAAGGAGTATTTATGGAGCTGAAGTAAATGAACACCAATTGGATACATATTGAATATGTTGACCTTTAAATGACAAAGCAAGACCACATAGTCACTAAACCACACAGGGACAGGAAAATTACCTAACAAGGTTGCAAAGCCACAATCAATCAAATGGCATATGCCAGGAAATATATAGATCCTATTAGAAAAAATTGATAGTTCTCAATAAAACTCCATCTGGTTTGCCGGAACCTATTCTAGGTCATTTTTATTCATCCCATCCCAAAGTTACAAAATTTGATAAGGCTTGTGTCAAGCCTCATGGAGGGATTTGCAGTCACGGCTCCTATGTAGATGCTGATAACCACAAAATGTTGTAAAATTTCCCATTAAACTACTGTTGTGTTGACTGATATTATTTCCGTCCATCTGTTTCTCACTGAGAACAACAGCTTCTTAGGTCTGTTAAAACCATAAGAAAGGAGAATTTTTTCTTCTGAAATGTTGCGCCTTCAACACGACTCAGAAACTCCTCATCAAATGCACGTTGATCGGCGTCAACATTCAGAGAACTCAGACATGTCTCCTAAATACCATGTAGCCAGACACAAGTGAAATTTCAATTCCAGATGCACTTTTCAGAGAGGCATAGCAAACATTATAAAGTTGAAAATTTTTCTTGTAAGTCACTGAACACCAAAACAGATTTCCTGGACAGTCTCCATTGTCCATTTCTTGATTTTTCTTGGACGGATGCTCGCATGCTTTGTGCACAAAAGAATTTAAGTATTGTACAGCAGATCTCTAGAATGCATTCATCTTGCATAATTGAGACTTATGCCTGTTGAGAGCAAACGTGAAATGTAGATTTATTTTCCAAGTGTAGACTTATAGTAACTTGATATGTAAATTCATAGAACCACTAGAGGGGCAATGTCATGTCGTGAAAAGAGTATAGTTTTATGCCATCTTAAGATGTTTTAACTTCTAGTTTTGTCGCTTTCTACTTATGTGATCCCAGGAAAGCCGTTTAAGTTCCGTAAATCAGATTTTGTGTAAGATGCCTCCCAACTATTATATCCCATGCTGCAATAAAGAAGTCAATCAGTGTTTTAAAAAAGTATTTAAGTATTCAACTATATGTCTAACATAATGGAAACAGACATATAACAAACACTTGGATTTTTTTTTAATTCATGTTTTAGTTTTAATTTTTGTTTTAGTTGGGGTACAGATAATGTATGTCTTTCTAACACCAAATGTTGAGATCACACAAATCTAGTGTGGTGTAGTATATGAATGGGTTTTGGATACAAGCTAACAAGAATATGAATTCTAAATCCTAATTTAGTGTCTGTGTGAGCTTGGGAAAGGTAGTTAAATACTTTTGAGCCTGTCATTTCTGCTTTGCAAAGAGATGATACTAAAATCTGTCTTAGTCTACTGTGATGAAGACTAAGGTCTGTGGGCTCCATGAGAGCAACATCTTTGCTCTTTACACTGATGTAACCTAGCACAAGGTAAGAATTCAGATACTTACGAATTTGTGGAATGATTAAATGAAACAATATATAGGTGTCGACTGGTACATGCTCTCTAGAAATACTAGTTTCTCCCTGTGCCAAAAAGGAAAATTTCCATAAATTACCTTAAGCAATGAATTTTCTTAATAATTAGGATAAAGAGAGTTGTCTTTTTCAGTAAAATAAACTGACATGGATTATTGAACCACACCAGCCGATTTTATAATTTGTGTTCATTGAAACCATCTGTTTACCATCTACACACACCCTCTCATTTTCAAACGCACTTTCTCCTACTCCTATCACCCTTGACTGATAAATTTTTTCCCATAGCATTTATTGCTTTTTAACATACTAAACAATCTACTTTTCTCTCCCTGTCTCTCTTCTTCTCACTATACTGTGGGAAGACAGGGCATTTTGCTTTTCTATTTATTTATTTTTCTACTGCTTTATCCGCAGCAACTAGAACACAGTAGGTGCTCAATAACTATTTGCTGAAAAAAAGAATTAGACAACGAATATCAATATTATTTTAAAAGACCTTTCCAAATTTTTTCACATTTTTTCCAGCACACATTTTTGATCATCGGGATTAGCAAGCACCACGTACATAGGTCGTCGCTCTCACCCAATGCCCAAGGCAGGTGTCATTAGTTGACTGGTGCTCTTTCCTTCAGGATATGACTGCAGACCCTTCATAACCCGTCCAGTGCTCTAGGCAGCTGCTTCCAATTGATTAGGCTCCCCAAATAAGACGGGAACTCTCAGAGCCTCCCAAAGCCTTACTCTCTATCCTTCCTTTATACCTTGTCATATTTACCACTGTTTTACTTCTCATTCTTATTTCTTAGAAGTTAGATTGTTAGATCAATTTATACAGCCTAATGTTAGGCAGAGAGGGTCATGAAAGGACAGTAAGAAGGAAACTTGCACATCAGCTATGGTTATGCTACCACCTAGCTTTAAGGCTTAGAGGAGACCTAAAGGCTTTATACTTCATCAGGTGTGAGGAAGCATTCTTAGAGACTGAGAAGCTTGAAAATTGAAATGGAATTTGGGTAAAGTCTAATGAGGCAAAATGTAAACTATGAGAAGATACTGGTTACAAATAGAATAGAAAACCATTAACATCCAGGATACATAAAGAAGTACTAAAATTCAGAAGGACAAAGAACCTAATTTTCAAAATGGACAGATAAATTGAGCAGACCCTTTAAATAAAAGAAAAGAAAAAAGAAGTTGCAATAAGCATGTGTGGGGGAAAAAGCATCAGCTTTATTATTAATCTTTTAACTACAATGAGACATAACTTCCTACCCCTCTGATTAGCAAGAATTCGTAATTTCAAGTGATTGTTAGGGTGTAGAGCAAGAAAATATACAGCACTGATAGGAGTGAAAACTGGTTTAAAAACTTTACAAAAGATGTCTGCATTATCTAGTAACAAAGAAAATGTACATCCCATGACCAGCAATTACACTGCTTGAAAAATGTAGAGAATTTCTTGCCCCGATGACCCAGAAAACATAAATATAAAAATATAACAAATAGCTTAAACAAAATGTCTAAAAAGAGTAGATGCTTGAATAAATTGTGGGATAGGCATGCAGTCATGCAATGGGATGCTACATGGAAGTGAAAGCAAATGAATAAACAACATACAGTACCATGGAAAATTCTCACAAACAAATTGTTGAGTGAACATACTCATTGTGAAAGAAAACATATTTATGGTCTTTTTATATCAAATTTGAAAACATGAACAACTAAAGAAGAAATTTGTACATATTATAAATACTATAAGAAAAATAAAAATATAAACAAAACTCTAGCAGAAGAGACAGATGAAATTGGGGAAGAACAAACATGAGATCCAGAGTTAATATACTGTTTCCTAAATTTTAGGGGTCTGGGATACTTAGGCATTCTGTATCATTCTTTACACATGGCACATTTTACAAACATTCTTGTACATATGCTCAACATGTAATAAATAGTACAAGATAAAAGAGGAATGATATGGTAACATAACAATTATACCAACGTTCACTAAAAGCTTGATGCTGATTACATACTTCCACTAGATGACTGAGTAGTAATTAGTTGGTGACCCATATTAGAGTAGGTTCTATCCAGGAAGAAAATCAGAAAAAGTCAAAGAGGAGGGCACAAGGGTAGGGATGATATAGGGAGGAAAGGACAGAGAAAGGAAAGGAAGAAGAGACTGAGAAAAAGAAGGAAAGGAAGAAGTTCAAAGAAAAAGGGAGAAAATGAAGACATTAAAGATGAAATGTATGCCAGGCATTAAGTTACAAGTGTTTATTTGCTTTATTTAATCCTCATATCAGCATTGTGAGGAAGATATATTCATTTACACTTTAAAGATGGGGAAACTATCACAGAAATTAAATATGTAAATATTAGGAAGGGAGGGAGAGAGGGAAGGTGGAAGGAAGAAAAAGAAGAAGGAGAATGAAAAAAGGAATAGAGCAAGGGAGGAAGAGAAGGAAGTAAAAAAGGAGAAATGAAAACAGTTGGATATTTTCCTCCAGCAAAGTTTATGGAAAAATAAATATTTAAATACTATCATGCTTTTTTAGGAAAATAACTTTCAAAACTATTGTCTTAACTATAAATTTTTTTCTACATACCTATGAGAGTTAAACACCCAGATAATTTTATTTTCTTACTTTAAAACTGTTGAGGGAAACAATAATTTGTTATCCAGCTAAAGATCTAGAGCTCCCTAATTCATAGCCTTTTTGGATGATGTTTTCTAGTTTACCAAATTCTCAAGTCAACTTTTTGTACTTAACCCAAGACCTCCATGGGGAGGCAACTGTGGGTGACCTTCACCTCATTTGAAAAACAGGAATACTGAAGTTCAGGGAGGTTAGGTTAAACTTGTAGACATTAGCACTTGAACTGGACAAGAGCTCACACATGCTTCTTACCATGTTTTCATATATTTCATGAACTTATCTCTTCATGATTTTTCCCCTTGGATTTAAGTTCTGTGTTCATTATATGTTTACAAGGATTTACTAAGTTTATGTGGAATTGAGAAGAACAAATTAATGGTGTTAATTCTATTGCATTTGCTAGTTATATTAGTATGTGTTGGATAGGAGGAGGAATGTGTGAATATTCAAAACAAAAAGAAAGTGTTGTTGTGAAGCTCAGTATGCAATTGGGGATTTGCTGAACTTCAATCTTCAACTGTGATGTTGGTGTCAGTACATTCTGGTTCAAATTAGACCATGCACAACTGCTGAAAGATTGAGTCGCACTGCTGGGCTTAATGGAGAGATAATGACTTGCGTTGGGGTTGGCAATTTTGAAATCAAATATCAAAAGAGACTTTGTTTGTCCTTTGCAGTTTGGCCCCAGTGTGGGGCCGTAGGTCATCATAATTTGTTGGGGTTTTTTTCTCTGTTGGTTTAATCAGCATTCTACAATATCAAGCAACTAACTTCTTTTAGCATTATTTCTCAGTTGCTCTGAAACAAGCTTTTGGATTTTTAAGATGCTGTGCTCTCTAGAATTCTTTGCAAGGGCACATTCTAAGTAGCTGATGTGTTTTATTAGTCATAAACACAACTATGCACACATGGGTAAGATGTGGCCCCTGCCCTGGAGATTGACAGGAACACGGACACAGGGAAGGGCTGTAATGATGTGTGAAAGGAGTAGTAGAGGAGAACAGGGCTATGTGCTTGATCATAACGGTGACAGTCTGGGGCTGGCACACAGTAAGTCCTTGAAATGCATTTGTAAGAACAAAAAGTACCTTTTTGAAGTAGGTATTTTTATGATTTGCAGAAGTAGCAGAATCAACAGAAAACTGGAACTTAGAGAGGGTAAATTATATAACCCAAGTCACAGACTGTTATTACTGGGCAGAGCTGGATCACGTAAAGTAATTGTCCCGTCAGCATTCATGTGTCATCCTTGTGAAACTGAAAATACAAGCATTGTCTCTTATTTACCCCAAATTAGGACAGTATCCTATACACAGTAGAGATTTTATGAATACTTGTGTTATAACGGAAGGAATGAATATGTCAACAACTTCCCTAGATAGTACCCTGCAAAGTCACATTGGCCCTCTTGAAAACCTTCTGGATGGCCATCTGCGACTTCTTGCCAATAATCCAGTCAGAGACAGGAAAGCACAACCAACCACTTCCTTTTATACGTTTTCCCCCTCTAGGCGCTATTCTGCTGCAGGTGGTTTGAGCTGATAACTAGACGGTAGTATTACTTAATAAAGTCAACAAGTATTTATTGAATACCTACAGTGTGCTGAGAGCCATGATAAGCAGTGTGGACATAACAGAAACTGTTGAGGTATTGGGTGAACAAGATGAACCAGGAAGACATCCTAGTAAAATGATACTTGTGCCAGAAACAGTAATCAGCATCCTTAAGATGAGGGGCATCAGCGGAGGGAGCCCAACCAGGCATCAGAATTCCTTCCGATTTTTTCAGTGCACCCACGCATTGTTCTTTCTGCTTGTCCTTATACTGTTCCTAGCTTTATTCCATTTCTGGACAAAGGTGTCTGCCTCTTGGATAAGCCCTGAAATCCCTCTGCCTGTCCCAAAGTTACCTTGATTTGTCTACCTGGTTCCTGACCTTAACTATATAGAGCACTCGTGACCTAAACACAAAATAGAGAAAACACAATGAGTTCCCGTATCCCCATCACCCAGTCCCAACAATCACAACAGTTTGTCAGTCTTGCTTTATCTAGCCCTTCCCCACTTCCCCACTCCACCCCTAGAGTATTTTAAAAGCAAATCATAAGCATCATAGTATGTCGCTTGTGAATACTACAGTATGTACCATTATCAACAAAAACTGTTTCCCCCTTTTATTTTTATCACTTATTCATTTCAGATTTTTGGTACAAGTCCTTATAACAAAACTTGGTAGCTAGGAAAGATTCTGTCAGCTCACAATTGGCAGGACTCAGAATCACTTCTTTTGACCCAATGTCATTCAGGTTAAGTCATTTATTTCTTTTGAGTGAGATTTTTCCTGGAAGGTTGACCTCAGTCTCTCACAGAAATCCTTTGTTGGACTGACCCTTTATTCCATATTTTCCAGTCATTTACTGAGTCCTTGAAGAAATGTATCTCACATTCTTAAACTAGGAATTCTGTGTCATAAGAATTTAATGGAGTGACATTAATTAAGACTGTGGTTGGAAACAATATTGGCAAAGAGGTAGACTAACAATTTCTTGAAAGTGACATTGGGTGAATCAAATCTTGTCATCAGTTGTGATATGCTGAACATTTACTTATAATAAAGATCCCACTTTTGCCTGGTGGATGGAGACAAGTTGAGTGGGTTGTCCTGTGGGAAAAATGCGAAAGAATCATTGACAACTGCCGTCTATCCAGTGGTTCTGACCCATGGCAAGCAAGTGGCAATCTGATGTGGCATAAATATTAGATGGTGACAAATGACACTGACATTTTTTCAGAAGCAAAGACATGACTCAGACCCAGCAATTTGGCAGATTTGAGTGCCAGCATTTCGTGACAAATGGTTCAGATATGACAGTGTGCTTCACTGCATGGACTTTATCCATCACAGAGGTATTTTTAAAAATCACAGAACACAAAACACCCAACACTCAAAATTGGGTGACAGGAGATGGGAGCTGAGAAAAAAGCAAGTCAGAGGCAGTGACAAAGACAGAGAGCCTGAATTGCAAAGTAGTGACTCTCGTTTTATTTTAAGATTCCCATTTTTTACCATTCTCCATTCCATAATTCAGAAGTGCATTCTGTTGATACTTTGTTCAAAATCAGAAAACAAAGAGTGTTGGGAAAGTAAGTGGTTGAAGTTGTGACCTGAGCCCAAAATCTGATCATCAAAGGGTTAAGATGACCTAAGCTTTTTCTGTAAATGTATATTTACATACGTATATTAAATATGTATGTAAATATAATATATAAAAATACATATATAAATACATAATTATATGTCTATATTATTGATAAATATATATATATATATATATAAGTTGTGTGTAAATATATATCCAAAATACATAAAAATCTCACACAACTCAATAACAAAAAGACAAACAATTTGATTAAAACATGGGCAGAGGAACCCAATAGATATTTTTCTAAAGGAGACATACAGATAGCCAACAGTTACATGAAAAGGTACTCAACATAACTAATCATTAGGGAAATGCAAATCAAAACCATACTGAGCTATCACCTCACACCTGTTAGAATGGCTGTCATCAAGAAGACGAGAGATAACAAGTGTTGGCAACAATGTGAAGGAAAGAGAACCTTTGTGCACTACTGGTGGGAATATAAATTTGTGCAGCCACTATGGAAAACAGTATGGATGTTCCTCAAAAAAATTAAAAATAGAACTACCATATGATCCAGCAATTCTACTTCCTCATGTATATCCAAAGGAAACAAAATCATGATCTTGAAGAGATATCTGCAACCCTGTATTCATTGGAGCATTATTTACAATAGCCAAGATATAGAAACAACTTACATGTCCATCAATAGATGAATGGATAACGAAATAAATACATGACTAGTATTCAGTCATAAATAAGGAAATCTTGCCATTTGTGACAACATGGATAGACCTTGAGAACATTATGCTAAGTAAACTAAATAGTTCAGAGAAAGACAAATACTTCATGAACTCATTTATATGTGGACCCTAAACAAAACATGAGCTCATAGAAACAAAGAACAGATTGGTAGTTGCCAGAGGTGAGGGTGGGAGGGTAGGAGAAATGGGTGAATGTAGTCAAAAGGTACCAAAAAAAAAGACCTAGACATTTTTAATATATACATAAGTATATTTACACTGTATAAGATAATCTGCTTCTCCTAATAGCTCAATCTGCTAACAGTACAGTTTAATAGAAGTCAGGCATGATACAGTGAGATTTTGAATTAGAAAGCCCTAACTTGTGTCTCAGATCTGCAAACTATTAACTGTGTGAATTAACCTTTCTAACCCTCAGTTTTCTCACTTGTTCATTCAAACATCAAATATTTATTGAACACCCTTTATGTGATAATCGCTATTTTTGTCCCTAAAATACAGTGGTAAACATTTGGGAAAGATGACCCCCACCCTAATAAGATTCCAGTGGTATCGTACAAAAAATAAACAAGTTAAAAAAATAAAGAGTTGGGCTTCCCTGGTGGCGCAGTGGTTGAGAGTCTGCCTGCCGTTGCAGGGGACACGGGTTCGTGCCCCGGTCCGGGAAGATCCCACATGCCGGGGAGCGGCTGGGCCCGTGAGCCATGGCTGCTGAGCCTGCGCGTCCGGAGCCTGTGCTCTGCAATGGGAGAGGCCGCAACAGTGAGAGGCCCACGTACCAAAAAAAATAAATAAAGAGTCGAGGTAAATTTGTTTTACCGACAATGTGGAAAATAAAATAAGGTAATTTGGAAGTAATTAGGCCACGTTTGGAGGTTGAGGAATCTAGTTAAAACAGGATGGATGAGGAGGGCTCTGAAGTGTATTAGTTTTGCCTAAACTTTTATAATGAGAAGTGCAATCATGAGAGGACAAGAAAGAAGAAAATTTCAAACAGAGAACAGCAAGGGACAAAGTTTTCTTAGAGAATGTGGATATCAGAGAAATAAAGTGAAGGCCAGTTTGGACATAAATCTCCTGCCAGAATATCAAATTATCAAAATGAGTTTCCTGGGAACACTAAGTTAACGAATGTGGAAGTGTTTTTCCCATGTGCAATGCGTGAATCTTCAAAGAACTCCTTCAGTGAACATCTGCAAAAATATAATTAGCATACGAATTTATCATTTAGTAATCAATTGCATCCTGAGTAGTTGGCGCCCGAAGTGAAATGGCAAAGCACTGAGACCATTTACTACGGCATTGCTTTAATCAGTTACCTGGGAGGTCCTGATGTCGGGTCTCATTTGGACAGGAGTACTTTCAGGGGTTTTTCTTAGGTATGTAATGGGGGAAGGAGGCATACATTACTTTGTGAATCTGAAGATTTTTTTCAATGTTGATAAGCATTTGGTTTTTTTTTTTTTTTACAGGTATTGAGTCTAGGATTAGAAAGAATCAAACTGTTAATTCTCTGAGGCATATTATACAACTTGAGTGTTATATATCCTCAGAAGTGCTGACATTCAATATTGGTGTTATCACTGAAGGCATATTCACTCTAGACTCGTACCTGTCCCTGATCCCTCCATCCCAATTTAAACCATCCTTTACATAGCTGCCTCAGTGCACTTCAGGAGACCATGGTTCAAGCGTATGCTTTTCTTTCTCATATAAAAATCTTTCAAAGGCTTCACAGTTTTGTAGATACAGTTCATTCAACACTTAATTCAAAAAACTGTCCCATATAGCTGATAAGTGCCAGACACTGTAGTTGAATTTAATGATGCATCAATAAATAAGTTAGACACTGTCCTTGTCATAAAGGAGCTTTTATTCTAATGGAATAGGTATGTTAAACTAAACAGCAACAACAATAATAATAAGGACGAGAAGTTGATACTGTATTAAAATAATACCCAGTCTCCTCTAAAACAAACTACAATAGACAGAAAAAAATACATAGAAGTAGGACATATTCAATGGACTTAACACACTTGTAAGGGAGCTTGTGGTAGTGGACAGTAATATTACTTCTGCTCATTACTAGCTCTTCCTGCCTCTTGCATTAAAAAATACTGTAAAATGTGGTGACTTAAAACAGCAATTTATTTGTTCATGGTTATTTGGATCAGCAATTAGAGCTGAGTTCAGTTGAACAGTTCTCCTTCTGACCTTGTCTGGGGTCATTCCTGAGTTGTAGATGTCTAGCAGCTCAGACTGGGACTGGGAATCCCAGGTAAACTCATGCACACACCTGGCTGTCTGAGCTGGCATCAAGATTGTAATCTTAACATAACAGCACTTCTGCTGCTTCTATTGGACAAAGCAAGTCACGAACTCAGTCCAGTTTCAAGGGGTGGGGAAATAGATTCTACTTCTTAATGGAAAGATCTAGAAAGAATGGCCATTTTTAATCTACCACACTTTAGAAAAGCTTATGCTCTCTGAATCTTAACTTACTCAACTGTAGCATGAAGAAGCTACACCTACTTCTCCAGATACTTATTATGATCAGATCATGCAAAGAATTTGAAATATCTGATATACGGTTTATACTCAGAAAATGATGTCACTCTTCTTACCCCCTCCCATTTACTGAGTGTTATTGTGTACTTATGAGGAATGTGTACAATGATGAAGAAAAAATGATCTTTTCCTTAAGAATCTTTTGACTGAAGAGTTTGACATTCAAATGTCATTCACTAGTAAATGACATGGGAAAGTTGTAAAATTAGCAAATTGCTTATGAAGTCAATGACTTCCTGGTGCTTGTTTTATTAATTTAATTTCTAATATATGTCTGTGATCCAATTCATAATTTGATGCTATCAGATCTTTCAAGGAGTGGCCCTGTCTTCATAGCATCATTCATTCACCACTCCTTCACTTTGTCACTGATTTCCCTAGCAACATTTGCCTGGTGCACACCTGGTGATACTGTGCAAGAAGCCGATGACAGAAACATGAGTCGAAAGTGGTCAGTGATCTTAAAGAAGAGCTTGGTCTTATATATGGAGGCAGGGGTGGGATAAAAATGATAATAGAGGGTGTCAAGGGCTATAATAGAAGAACGCATGTGATTATTCTAAACAAGATATTCTAGATCCATCCCCAAAGAGGTGACACCTGGATTAACTATTAGTGGACTTTAGTTGGGCAAAGAAAGAGGGATCTGGATCAGATTCTACTAGGCAGCTGTAAGTGTAAGAAAACAGTGATCTGAAGCTGTGGCTGTTGAGTGGGAACCACCAGTTCAGTTAGGCCGCAGAGCAGGGTCCTGATATCCTGGAGTAGGGATAGCGAGGTGTGAGAACTGAGTCTAGAAGTGTGAACTGCATGACCTTGAAGGCCCAACTGAGGCACATGGATTTTATTCTGGAAGAAGAGTTTTAAGTTCCCCTTCACCCAGTGAAATTCTTTATCAAAGTCTTTCATGAAGCCAAGCAAAGACCAACATTTTCACTAATCCTAATAAAAACATGAGAGTGCCCCCTGGAAATCTGGATAAAATTGAACTTTTTTATGTAACACACAATTTTCTTTTCCCTCTCTCTCCTGTATTCCATTGTGTCCTCCTTATGACCCCCTCTTTCTCACTTCTTCCCCACCCACAAACGTTTATTGAATTTAGGCCCCATGATATAGACTGCTAAACACAACTTCCTGATGTGCTTCGAGGGCTCTTCCAAATCAAACCAGCCTTTTCAGATCTTTTCACATCTTTCTACCTTTGCACAGGAAGTTCTGTCAGAGATGCTCATTGCCTTTCTCTGCACTAAATGGTCTTATCCTTTGAGACTCAATTCAACCTTTATTTTGTTCCATGAATATTTTTCTCTTGTTCTCCAGAACATTAACCACATCTCACTCTATACCTCTACCTGTGCATCTAGAGTTATATTATCACACTATCACGGTTCTAGTGAGGGGCCTGGGGTTCTGTAGGTGAACCCCCAACACACACACACACACACACTCACACTCACACACACACACACACACGTTCAGACAAGTACCCAGACACGCAAACCCACACACCAGTACACAGATGGCACTAAGATCAAGTGCCACTGGTTGCTGTGAGATCTTGTCAAACCAGTTGTTCACTCTGAACCTCAGTTTTTTTCATCTGTGGAGGAAGAGAGGTTGAAATGCTGAGAGCTCTGTCATCAAAAACAGTAATCCTGTAAGTGAGACACCTTGTAACATGTTCTTTAAGCCATATGCATGCAGCTCCTAACCTCATCTGATATATTCAAAACCACTAATAATTCCATGTGAGAGTATTAACAGGAAAAATAGTTGGAGAAGATCACATATCTGCCAGACCCAGGTGTGTAGAGGTGACTGTTACACAGGTGACTGTTATACATCCTTGAGGCTCTGTGAATCAGTTTCAGAAAGTGATTAACATGAAGGTTGTGAGTGAGACATAGCACACTAATTAGAATGCCCTCTGCCTGGCTAATTCTCTTTTGGTCTTTCCTTTTCCCATGTAAGAATCTACTTTTTTAAAAAAAGCTGCTAAGAACTGAGTTGTACCTTTGAGCCTCTTCTGCTCATCTCCTTCTGGCATCTGATTTTTTTTTCTTTCTTTCTTTTTTGCGGTATGTGGGCCTCTCACTGTTGTGGCGTCTCCCTGTTGTGGCCTCTCCCGTTGCGGAGCACAGGCCCCGGACGCGCAGGCTCAGCGGCCATGGCTCACGGGCCCAGCCGCTCCGCGGCATGTGGGATCTTCCCGGACCGGGGCACGAACCCGTGTCCCCTGCATCGTCAGGCAGACTCAACCACTGCGCCACCAGGGAAGCCCAGGCATCTGATATTTTATGAGAATTTGAGGTCTCATTCTGACCCAGAATGTGTGTTACTGTTTATTTTTCCAGGTGAGCTTCTCAATTTTAAAGAAGCACTGTTAAGTGGGCAGACCTTGCTGGCACTCTTACCATAGTGATCATTTTGAAACCAGTCAATCCACTATTACGGTTTTATTTTCATGGGCCTTTTAGGAAAAAAAAAAGAATAGACTTTTGGAGTTATTTAACCAAAGTTTTAAATCCTCATTCCATTCTTTACTAATTTTGTTAACCTTGGGAAAATTTTAAATATTTCTGGTTTTTATTGTCTACAGCTATAAAATGACAATTCTAATACCCACTGCAGAGATTTATTGTGAAAATGAAATGAAAGACTCATATAATACATTTATCATATCATCTGGCACACAGTTGCAACTCACAGTTTCCCCTTTAAAATCCATGCTTCCCTAGGAACACATTGATAATTAAACTGCCCAGCAACAAAACGATATTATCAATGAATGCTTTACCTAATAATGTATGTATTTATATCAATTAGAATAACAAAAATCAGAGCTCTTTTTGTTCGTTCATTTGTTTGTGTGTTTATTCGCTTAAATGAAATTTAGTATATAGACTTCCATGAACACCAAATTACTAAAAAAATGTCGTAATGAGTGAAAATAGTTAGGACCCAGAAAGATGGGCAAAACAGCTAAGCAAAGTAAGATCAAGGACAGGTGTTCGGGAATCATCACCATTCATCCAGAATCTTTCAGTTTTACTGCACTAGCCCTGCCACTGGATTAAACAAATCGGGGCCAAGATGGGAGAAAAGGCAAGTATTTGGGCAGAGAACAGAGAATAGCAGGCCTCTAGGAGGAGGGGAAGAAACTGCTACTCTGTGGGTTCCTACCTCCATTGCCTCACTGAACACGCTCTCCATTAAGCTTTCTCATGCTCTGTGAGTCCTCATTACCGGACAGTCCACTGTTGTTGGCTGTCTGTAAGCTAATACTCACCCTAACCCACCTGCCCCAAACCTGGCAGTGGACCTGATAACACAAGAACTCGCTCATTCCTTCCTATACCGGGTCTTGTTCTGTTACAGAACTCACTGGACTGAATGTCTGTCTCCGTGCCCCTGTCTTCCACTGCACTGTGACCTTCTCTACAGGATGGGTGAGTCTTTTATCTCTGGGCAATTGCAGTGCCCAGCTGGTAGGAGGAGACCAGTAACATTTATTAAATGAATGAGTAAGAAATGAATGGATGAAAAAATGCATTAAGAGCCATGAACTGATCATTAAGGAAACTTCAAACTCTAATATTTTATAATTCTCCTTTACCCTCTGTCGGGTATACTTACGCTTACAAATATTAGGAGGGAGCTAATCAACATTTGCTGAGGGGCAGTATATAGAAAAAAGTCTGGTTGAATTTTCTTCTGGTCTGAAAAATTGGGTGATATAATTCTCATTTTGCCTTTCAGTAAAGGAAATCTCAGAAAACATAAACAAATTAGGCAAGGTCAGAGTTACAGAAAGTCTGCCTGCTTCAACTTTTGTGCTTTTTTTCCCGCTCTTCCACATGTCCCACTCTGGTGCAATATCCCGGATCAGTTTGCAGTTTGTGAAGCTGTGTTGCAAGGCAATTCTTGATGCTCCCATGATAGGAATAGCTCTGTCTTCTGCCTAACAAAATTGGCACAAATGATCAATAATCTGGGAATGTTATGTATCCATTCCATGTTTTCATTTTGGAAGAGTTTTTTTCCCCTCACCTCCATTTTCCTTTCTATCTTCTGGGGATATTTGTATCCCTCTTAACAACTGAGTGTAATTGAATTCTCAACTGAACAAAGTCCTGAAAAGAAGCTCATGGCTACTAACAAGGAATTTGGACAAAATCAGCAGAGACAAAGAAATTCTTAAGTAAGAAGGGAAACAACTATTTTAGTCTAACATCATTTTTTTATTCTGATTACACCTTCTTCCCCACTATGGCTCACGTACCACCACATATCCTGTGTGGCTGTTTTTACACGGTTTATTTCTTCTGCTCAGAATGACCACATTCCCCCACTGCCTCTCTTCACCTTAATGATCCTTATTCATCCCATTAGTCTTAGCTTTGACTTTATCTTTTCCACAGAGTATTTTCTAGCTCCCGCTTGGCTGATTTAGTTCTCCTGTGTGTCCTTGAATTTCCCTGAACATCTTTATTTTTACATTGGCCACATTATGTTATAATTATCTATGAGTCTGTATTCACCACTAGACTGAGACTTCTTAAGAAGTGTGGACCTATCCTTGCCTTTATTCTCAATGATATTTGTAGCGCTCAGCACACATTAGGCATTACAGAAATGCTCGTGGAGGAGAGACAAGTAGGAGAGGAGAAAGGGAACAGATGGGAAAATACATCACAGAGTGAGAGAAAACATCCTAAGATAGTAGGATAGTAGACAGAAAATCCCTTCTTAATTTGAGCCAGGATTTATCTCCCTGAAAAGTAAACGCTTTGGTCCTAGTTGTATATCTTATACCCATTTATTACTGATATCGAGGAAATAATGGTTAACTTTCTGAATTTTTCCTTCCCTAAGCCAATTTCTGTGCCTCCAAGTTCTTTAATACTCTCTTATTTGAAAAAAAGCACACAATTTGGGAATTGTCACTTCTCTGCAACACAGGGTCATAGGAGAAATCATAGAAAAGAGAGTCAGTATTGAAAATACAGAGTGACACAAATCTCATAGTGAAGTCTGCATCTGTCAGTACCAGCTATGATACTTGAAAGATATTTTACCTTATTCAACCATAAAATCAGAAAATTTTATTCTCATTCATAAAATTGGAAAAATGCTGTTTTGTGTACAGATTAAATGAGATAACATGGGATTTACTTCGTACAGTTCCTGACACATGCACTTTACAGATGTCTCCCAAAGTTAGAGCTGTTTAAAATTGTATGTGTGTGTATGTGTGTGTACTGGGGAAATTACTTTCTGAATTACTTTAAAGCAGAGGTTTGGGATATTTCTATAGTATGTGAAAATATGGGCTTGCATCCTAAATAAGGTTACTTTAGTAGTATGAGCTCTGAACTGGGAACAAGGAAATGTGAACTTTAGGTTCAGCTCTGCTACCATCTAACTGCATGATTTGGGAGAAACCACAACCTTCTTAAATGGCCACATTTTCCATATTTTTAACATGGAGGAACTAGGCCAAATCATTTATGTGATTTTTCTCTAAGTATTATTATTCTATTCAATACAATCAAAAAGCATTCTATGACAGAAGCAAACTAGTAAAACGCCAATGAAACTTCAAGACTGCTGGGGAAAAAATGCTAAGTGAATAAGGAAATAAAGATGGAATCAAATCTGGCCCATTGGTATTTATCAGAAAACCCTTACCAACCCCCGCCAACAGCTCATGAAAAATGCCGAAGTTGGCGGCAGAAAGACATTGTTACTGTAGAATACTGCTCAATGTTGTCTTCTCAGATCACTTCAGATGACTGTTCTTTAAATCTCTAATAGCTTGGTGAAGTAAAGAATGGCATCATTTATGTGTAATTCCAGTCATGTCCAATAATCCCATCAGCCTGAAGAGCATGAGGCATGCACATTGATATTTGATTTAAGTAGTAATTGAACACAAATTTGTTTCTAGGAGTTGGGGCACAGTATTAAAATAAATGCCCGGTTTCGTCTCCAGCTCCAGTAAAATGCTTCTGTAATAAACACATGGAGAAAAGCTGTGTGTTTTGGATGAACGCCTATTCCATTTAATTCAAGAAACAGCCATTGAGCTTCTACCCTTGTGCTCTATATTGTACTCAGCACATAGGACAATGTTCAAAAATAGACAAGGCTTTCCCTTGGAAGAAGAATACTCAGCTCCTCAATGCCTCTCTTCTTCCATTTTAATTTGTGTCATAGTTTAAATTCCCAATTAGTTAACTGATCATAAATTGGTCTTAAGAAGCGAGCATTTTATACATTAGGTCTCAAAAATATTTATTGAAAGAATGAGCCCAAAATATAAAAGTATTTCATGGGTACTTAACTAATTATACTGGTGTAACACACATCTTAGACCATGCTGTACTTTGGGAAGGGTATTTAGTGTCTTAAACACACCGACATTGTTCATGATACTGCTAAGTGACTACAATTATCTAATGAAAGTGACACCATTTTCTTTCGTATTAATATGTTTTTATTTAAAGTATTTTTACTTAGACATATAGTTTAAAATTTTTCATTTGTTCATCCAAGCAAATGCTGGGATGCAGTCAGCATAGGAACTTTGCTGCTGTGGAAACAGATTTACCAAGTCAATTGCTGAAGGCCATCACTGCTAGTGTGTAGCAGAAGTAGGTTTCAGTCTAAAGCAATTGTCCTTTTTGTCCTTCAAGTGGAAAAATTATTGTAGTTCAGAATTTGGATAACTCTAAGGGAAGTATTTCAGATGTGGCAAATTTGTGTTGGGGGACATTTGGGTAGACTTCTGTTTCTCCTCATTGTGCTGTGTGAAGATGCCAGCTCTGCTCTGCCACCTGTTAGCTGTAGTTCAAAGAGAAGCATCTCACCTAAATGGTCAAGAGTGCAAAGTCTAGAGCCAGGCTGCTGAGACCCAATCCCAAATCTACCACTCACTAGCACTCACTAATTGAGTGTTCTTAGGCAGATTATTTAACTGATTGGTGCCTCATCTCCACCCAATGTGAAATGGAGGGGATAATAGTACCTGCCTGTAGTTCATTAAAGAAATTAAATGAGTGAGTCCATGTAAAGGGTTTAGAGGACTGGCCCGTAATTAGCACAATGTTAAGTGTTTGTTAAGTAACAGGGACTCCTATCCAGCAGATGAGGTAATCTATGTGTAGACCGAGAAACACTGAAGAAAATGGCATTTTGGTAGAGCTAAAATGACAAGTAGTTGAATCCTGTCAAAGCATAAATTTCCACTGGCAAGATTGTAGGTAGTTGCAGCAGGAGGGAGCCAGCTCTTGGAATGTGAGGATTAGTAGACATATCAAGGTTGTATCCTGTAAAGTGTTTAGACTATCCTGAGCACACGAGGGAGATATTGAAATGCATTTTAGCAGGGGCAACATCTAAAACCAAAACAAAACAAAGGTACACCCTACAATTACAAAGTATGATGATTTACATTCTGTTTGGTATATATTTTTGGAACTCATATTACCCAATCACTGATTCTTTATTTGGTAAGTTTATGTGTGCATATTTGTATATTTAACATGGCCCTATTCCCCAAAGGCACAAAAAATAATAATATACTCTCTCCATTCTCTAAGAACCCATTGTCTACTGGCTGACAGGCATGGGAAAAGAACCACACTTGAAAGGCTGATCTGTGTTCTACTGCGGTATCCAGCTTGGATCCTAAGATCACACATCGGCACATTGTGTGGAATCCTGCACTAATGAGTAGGAGTGGAAAAGGTTGGAATAGAAACATTTCCAGCAAATTCAAGGAAGTGAAGGACAGGGAAGCAAGCATAAAGGCAGGAAACTTTGGGAAATGTTTCAGGTACTCTAAGTAATTTGACAAGGCTACAGTATAGTAGGTTAGAAAATGAAAAAATATAGTCAGATAAAAGTTCAGCTTCAAATACTAAGGATGCACATTTTTAGGAGGTGAATATTTTCACTACAGAGACAAGCAGTCATAGCTGTCTGGAGACAGGATTATGCATCCAGGAGCCAGCAGGGAAAGATCTGGGGGCATCGTCATGAAAACCCACATGTGCACGTGGCTGGATTGTTTTAAGGATGGGCCTGCGTGGTGTCTGGTGTGTGAGTGCTTAGTGTCAGTCCCAGACACAGGCCAGCATAATGTATGAAGAAATGGTTGGCAGTAGTTGAGACTGGGAAAGTAGTCAGAGAGCAGATCTTGAAAGATTTTGTATCCCGAAATTAGGATTTTAAGCAATGCGTCTGCACTATGCAATATTTTCCTCTGAAATGACTCTAAAGACAGAGAAAAGAAAATTCCAGAGTCTGGTAACCCAGTACAAAGCAGCCTGACATACACAGAAAATTTCTTTGAATCTGATGTTTCATCTCTAAAATGTGAGTTTTGTAGCCAGTGATATGCTGGTGTTCATTTTGAGATGATCGGTTTTCCTCAAATCTTTAGGTTAAACGGGCACCCCAGGCATCTGGCCCATGTTTAGCAGTTCCTGGCTTGGTATCCCTCTAACACACACTCATTATCACAGGGGGATGCATATCCTGTTTGAGGATCACAGTTACAGGTGAAAAGGACCCGTGAAAGGGTGCTGTGCTTTAAGAGCATTACAAGGCATCACCCATTCCTTTCATGAGAGAATTGATGGGCCTCATGAAGTTCAGCAATGTGATGGAGTAGCCGTAATGCACCCGAAGTTCACCAGGCTCTTCTCCCTGCAGCTCCGCATTTAAATTAGCTCTGAACTTACTGTTAGATTAAAAAGGTCTGTATATTTTATGCTCTCCAGTGACTTTACTGCTCACTAGAGATTTGCTATATTAAAAAGCACCAAAATTACTTCTGTCAACTAACTGTATTATACTTAAAGTCTAGATAAATTATGGAGTGGTTTTTGGAGCTACTGTGGGGAAAGTCTGCATTGAATAAGAAAGGACTCATGTCCTTGGCCTATGTGAGTAGGAAAAGTCACTTTATACGTCCACAGTAAATCATAGTGATGAGGATGATAGTGATAATGGTGAAAAGGAAGTTATTTCAGGTAATTAGAAGAAACTGAAGATGCAGTTTTTGGTTACAAAATGACTGGCCTCACATCTGGTCATTGATGTGGTGAGTAAATCAACCCCCAATTCTGATACAGTATGTTAAGTACAGAAGGCTGAATACAGCATGCCTTTGGAATATAGAGGAGGATGTTCTGTGTAGACACAGGGACAATAAAGATTTCTTGGAGAGTGAGGTGCTTGATCTGAGTCTCAAAGTTGGTTAGAAATTACTCAGTCAAGAAGGGCTATGGGCTATGCAGAAACAAGCTTTGAAACATGTGTCACAACAAAGAAACATGGCAGAAATCAAGATGTAATGGAAGACTAGCAATTAGTTACGTTTGGCTAGACTTCATGATGTAAAAGAGAATAGAAGGTGGTTAAAGGTCTTGGGTAGTATGCTGAGGAGCTTGGCATCCACCTACAAACTAGGCAGGCCAGGTGGGTCTCTAGCGCCTCTTCAGGATGTTAAATGTATGAATCTCCTAGGTGAAAGGGCAGCTGAGACTGAAATTTCATTCAAGCTCCATAAGCCAAGCCAAGACTTGTGTCCAAGGTCTGGCACTTAAAAAAAAAAAAAAAAGACTTTTTTTTTTTACAAAGTTTTGTTAAGCCATGTGCCTGTGGAGCTCTGTAATGAGGTGTGCCTTTGTGTAACCTGTACAAAAGGGAAAGGTACTGTAGGGACCAGTAGAGTCCTCAGCAAGATGTAAAGAACATGGCAAATATCTTCTTCCATTCTGAGTATTGTCTTTTCAGCTTGTTTATGTTTTCCTTTGCTATGCAAAAGGTTTTAAGTTTCATTAGGTCCCGTTTGTTTATTTTTGTTTTTATTTTGCAAATGAAGCAACTGACAGAGGATTAATCTCCAAAATTTACAAGCAGCTCATGCAGCTCAATATCAAAAAACCAAACAACCCAATCCAAAAATGGGCAGAAGACCTAAATAGACATTTCTCTAAAGAAGCTATACACATTGCCAACAAACACATGAAAGGATGCTCAACATCACCAATCATTAGAGAAATGAGTAGAGTCTGTCATAGTGAGTGAAGTAAGTGAGAAAGAGAAAATTAAATACCATATGATAACACATATATATGGAATCTAAGAAAAAAGGGTAGGCTGGGACAAAGTGAGAGAGTGGCATGGACCTATATACACTACCAAATGTAAAACAGATAGCTAGTGGGAAGCAGCCACATAGCACAGGGAGATCAGCTCTGTGCTTTGTGACCACCTAGAGGGGTGAGATAGGGAGGGTGGGAGGGAGACTGAAGAGGGAGGAAATATGTGGATATATGTATATGTATAGCTGATTCACTTTGTTATAAAGCAGAAACTAACACACCATTGTAAAGCAATTATACTCCAATAAAGATGTTAAATAAATAAAATGAATTTCAAAAAAAAAGAAAGAGCATGGCAGATGTATATTTTAGAAAGAAGATTCTGGTAGCTGTGTGCAGCATGGGATGGATGGAAAGACACTAGAAGCTGATCTACTGCATTACCCAGACAAAGTGTGATAAATTGTCCAGTGGAAACAGATAGGAGGGGACACATTTTCCAAATATCTTTATCAGTCTTCACCCATAACAGCCTATAATTTGTGATTAATTCCTCTGGGTTAAAGATAGGTGTTAGTGCCCTTTCTTTATTTCACTTTCTAGTAAGACACCACCGGCCATTGTTGTTTCCAAATGAGTATACTTAGCAGATACGTAGCAAGACGTGTGACAGTTGGGTCATCCTTTGCTGAGAAAAATGATATGTCTAAGCCTTCTAATCCAGTAGTAGATACAGGTTTTTAGGTGCTGTAAGTCTAGGGGGAGACTTGTTTAAAGAAAAGTAATAAAATATAAATAAAAAATAAGCTGTAAAACTGAATATTTAATAAGAATGATAAAAGAAATCACTCACAAATAACAAATTAGGGGCTTCCCTGGTGGCGCAGTGGTTGAGAGTTCGCCTGCCGTTGCAGGGGACATGGGTTCGTGCCCCGGTCCGGGAAGATCCCACATGCCGCGGAGCAGCTGGGCCCGTGAGCCATGGCCACTGAGCCTGTGTGTCCAGAGCCTGTGCTCCACAACGGGAGAGGCCACAACAGTGAGAAGCCCGCGTACCGCAAAAAAACAAAACAAAACAAAAAAACAAATAGAAGGTAACAAATATCACAACATCCATAAAAAATAATATCTTTATTAATTAACTGCCTTACAAAATTCTTTAATAACATTCCTCATTATTTTTGGTTGCATACTTTTGATTGTCTCTTCTTTTTTTTTTTTTTGCGGTCCTCTCGCTGTTGTGGGCCTCTCCCGGTGCGGAGCACAGGCTCCGGACGCGCAGGCTCAGCGTCCCTGGCTCACGGGCCCAGCCGCTCCGTGGCATGTGGGATCTTCCCGGACCAGGGCGTGAACTCGTGTCCCCTGCATCGGCAGGCAGACTCTCAACCACTGCGCCACCAGCGAAGACCCTGTCTCTTCATTTAATAGTGTTTTTTAAATATAATTTTCTAAGGAGAAAATAGAAAGATGGTCAAATGAGTCATTTTCTCTAACATTATTGCTCATTTTATCTATTGGTGATGATTCATTGATAGTTTGGAAGTGTTTTTCTGTCTGTCAGTCCTGACAGCAGCTGCAGGGTATGGGGCTTATCACCTAAGTTTGCCTCCTGATTTTTCCTTTGAAAAGTAGGGCTGATGCTTTATCTTTCACAAAATTAGCCGTGACTCTGCATAAAAAATAGAAAAGTCCAATTGTGATATATCTGTCTGTTCCCCTTCTCCCTGTTAACTAACAGAGATGTGTCAGTTTGTAAAAATTCAGAGCACAGCCTACCTTCTAAGGCCACAGGTTTTCCTAATTCTAAATACACTACAGCAAAGGCCTCTGACAACCCAGGATTCAGGAGCAGGCCCAGGTTGCCACAATTCTCAGCTTCTCTGCAGACCCCTGCATTTGGGAGGAGGTCTGTAACAGCACACCACATCCTTAGAAAGCAAAGCAGAGGGAGGCAGTTGTCACACATGACCCATCAGCACTAAGTAAGTTGGGACGTGCAGTGATCCCACAGGGAGACTCATGCTGGTAGAAATATTAGGGTTGAGGTATTTCCCTTCTGGGAGAACAATTGGACTGCCTGGTTGTGAGTCTCTCCTAGGAATTTCTCCAGAGCAGATGAAGCAGTTTGAAAAGTGAGCCAATCCCTTGGACAAAATACCAGGTAACTCTCTCCAAAAGCCAAAATGAGTGATTGCTACTTCTTTCCCAGTTAAAGATTTATCTTTGTTCTATAGATAAGATTTATTGAGATACCTACCCAATCATACAATTGCCCCTGCTTTCTGAGAGCATCTAATTTAAAGGAAACTCCTACTTCCTTTGGCCCTCCCCAAATCACCCACCCAAAGTCCCAAACCTATAATATGTTATTCCTAGCTTTCTTTTACAGGAGACACTTCATGATTCCCCCATGATGTGTGTTCTCCCTCTATGCAACAGGCAGTACATCCAACTTGTTCAACAGCAGGCGAGTTCCTGGTGTTTTGAGATTAGAGAATTTGACAACTGGCTCCCCTGCTTCAAGATCCAAAGACCTTGGTGAGAGATGTGGTGGACAAAGTGGGTTTGGAAAACCCTGAGTCTTCATGTCAAGTTTGGGAAGTGCTAGTCCTTATTTGTGAACTTGGACAAGTCCCAGGACAAGTCGGGGACCATGAGCTTCCGAACACAGAAAATACAGGGTTAAGCAGTTGGATCTCCAGGGCCCTTCTTGCTCTAAGGCCATGATCCCTTTAATGGTGTTCACACTTTCGATACTTATACCTGTTTAGGTGGCCAGGTGAGGTTTTTGTGTTTGCATTTGACACAGGAGAGTAATAAGGTACAGAAACCCTAAGTGGCAGATGCAATATTCAGCAACTAGCTTATTGGAAGTCCTAAAAATGTAATGAAAGCCAGTTTCCAAGCACAAAGCAAAATTCTCTGTACTCTAATAAAGATAATAACAACTAATGAGAATTAGTACTTACTATTTGCCTAACCTCATGACAACCCTACTTGTCGGATTTTATCTATTAGATATTATTTTCATCCCTTTTTCGTATGGGGAAACGGATGTACAGAAAGGTTAAGCAACTTGCTAACGCTAATATTTGATGAGAGTGACAGGAGGGTCCAGACTGATGCTCTTTACTCCATGGTTTGCTGCCCCTCAAACACAACATGATCTATGAAAAGGATTAGAACATTGTCTCACACACTATAGATTGTTAATTAGTGTTAGCTTTATTATCTCATTTAAACATCCCATCACACCCCTTTTGCAATTAGTATTGATAGCTCTGTTTTACAGATGAGAAAACACAGAGTCATTAAGCAGCTCACCCAAGACCACACAGTTAGTTTGTGGTAGACCTGAGACTTGAATCAAAGCAGTTGAGAATAAATATACCTCTCACTGTTATTGTTAATTTATTCCATCTATAATCTTTTAAAGATTATGTGATTGGTAATGAAATATATGCCTTATCTCCCTTAATGATTACAGCAAGACTGTGACATAGGTACTATCATTATCTTAATTTCACAGATCAAGAAACTGAGGCAAACAGATGTCAACTCATCTGCCATCATTTGTTGGAGTCAAGAATTAGATAAATTTTTCAATGACTTCAAATATCATTCTCTTAATTAACCACATCATTCTGCTTCAAAGATATCTTGCTTCTGATTTTTAATGTCTCGTATTTTATATTTGACTAAAGCCTCTTTGGTTCTATAAAAAATCTAATCACATTTCAGAAACTGTTGAATCTCTCTGCATTTGATCGAATCACGGGTCATACTATGAACAAATTATTATATGTAGTGAACATCACTGCAAATGAGTCTCTCTAAGAAACCAAGTGACATTTATTCTAACAAAAGCAACATATAGTAATTAAAATTTTTGTATTAAAGTACATTGTATTAATATATCTTTGTATTAACATATCTTTTTGCAAAAGGTCCCTTGCCTTAGTAAATTATTAGATCCTACTTCAAATAAATAAGAATTTTTTTCAAAATTCTTGTTTAAAAATAATTGTTCAAACATATCTTTCTTTCCTATCATTCTAAGTGAATTCTTATATTTACATATATATCAATAGTGGAAGGGTTACATTTATTTATAGTTGTATTTATTTTAAAAAAAAATCCATGGAACACCCATGCTATTTCAGCTGCTTGATATTCTCAGTAACTCCAAGGAAACTCTGACTCAGTAAAGTAAATGACTTGCTTGAGGGCATTTAAATCCTGGTCCTTTAACTCCAAATCATTAGCACACTGAATCACATCTGAATTATAAAATGTTTTTCCAGGTAACCTTTCCACTGAAGAAAGTTGTTGCTAATATTTTGTAGACACAATGAAATGAATTGACTTTGGGTCGATTATTGTGTTCAAATTCTGGCATGACCTTTTCAAGCTATAAGACTTGGAGTGAATTACTTGAATTCTTTGACCCTCAGTTCCTTCATTTTGAAAGTGAGGATAATAATATTTATCTTGTGGGATAAAAAGAAAATACTTAATATTTTTAGCATAGGACCAGGCACACATTAAGGATAAAAAATTAGTCACCATCTTTGTAAAATTTAAGTGTAGTCCTAAAAATAAGTGAATGTATTCCTTAATAATGTTCCTGCTTTGATACACAGTTGTCATGGTTTCAGTTTTTCTAGTCAGGAGCCTAGTTTTGATTACTGTTTTATGCTAGTGATAGCACAATACTCAATAAATGTATGTGAAAATTTTCTGAGAAGGATTCAATTGATTTTTACAACTAAAATTGTAGTTAATTTTCATCTCTAGATTTTCTAATAAGCCTTGAGACCAAACAATAAAGTAGAAATTGAGAAGGAAGGATTTTTGTTTTCCTTGTTGTTTTCAGTATCTAAAAACCTAACAAAGTTCCTTAGACTGAAAGGAAATGATGACAAATAAATCTTGGATTTATGCAATGAAATGAAGAGCACTGGAAGTGGAAAATTTGTGTGAATTTATATTTCCTTTCTCAGTTTATTTAAAAGACAATTGATTCTTTAAAACAAAAATGAAATAATGAACTACAATGTTCATTGCATAAATATAAATGTATGAGAATAATAGAACAAAGGACTAGAAGTATGTAAATGGATATGTACTTCTGTAAGGTCCTTATATCAAGATGCATATTAATTAATGGCAGATGATATAAGCCAAGAATGCCTGTTGCAATCTATATAATGTCTAATAAATTTAGGAAACTATAAAATCAGTAGTCATTAAAAGTACACACACACACACACACACACACACACACACACACACACACAGAAAGGGGGAGACTAAAAGGAATACAAAATATATGTGTACATTTGAGTCTTCCAAATAAGGCAGGAGAGGGGAGAAAAAATAAATTGAACAAATTGATAACAAATAAAAATATGATAGACTTAAACCAACCATATACATATATGCATTATATGTAAATGAACTAAACATTCCAGTTGAAAAGCAGAGACTGTCAGACTGGAGAAAAACAAAGCAAAACAAAAAACTATTGTTTGCTTTTTATAAGATATATGGTTTAAATGTAAAGAATCATAGGTTAAACTAAAAGGGTAGGAACTATATGAAGTACAAAACTTAAGACTATATTAATATATTTTATTCATTCTTGGCAACGTATATTTCAACATAAAGAGTGTTACCTGAGATAAAGATGGCTATTTCATAATGATAAAAGAAACAATCAAGAAGACAAAGCAATCCTAAATAGGCATTTGGGTAATAACAGAGTTTAATAATACAGGAAGAATTGTAACAATAGCAACAACTAAATAGTAATTATGTGAGGTGAAAGATGCATCAATTAACCTTACTGTGGTA
Source organism: Neophocaena asiaeorientalis asiaeorientalis (assembly GCF_003031525.2). NCBI lineage: Eukaryota > Metazoa > Chordata > Mammalia > Artiodactyla > Phocoenidae > Neophocaena > Neophocaena asiaeorientalis. The sequence continues at coordinate 18,137,436 of NW_020172779.1, forward strand.
AACATTTTTCAACGTATACATGTATCAAATCATCACATTGTATATCTTTTTTTGTTTGTTCGTTTGTTTTTTGCGGTACGCGGGCCTCTCACTGTTGTGGCCTCTCACTGTTGTGGCCTCCCCCGTTGCGGAGCACAGGCTCCGGATGCGCAGGCTCACCGGCCATAGCTCACGGGCCCAGCCACTCCCCGGCATGTGGGATCTTCCCGGACCGGGGCACAAACCCGTGTCCCCTGCATCAGCAGGTGGACTGTCAACCACTGTGCCACCAGGGAAGCCCCACATTGTATATCTTAAACTTACACAATATGTCAGATATATCTCAATAAAGCTGGAAAAAATACATAAAACATTTAATTGACAGAACTAAATGAAGAAATAGAAAATTTTACAGTAATAGTTGTTGGAGATTTTAACTCTTAAGGAGTAGATAAAATCAATGAGTTTAAAGGATCTGAACAAAATTATTAACCAAAGTAACATAATTGACATTTATTAAACTTTATATTCCACAACTGCAGAATGCAAATTATTTTCAAGCTCACATGGAACAATAAGATATACCATATATTAGTCCTTAAAACAATTCTAAATATATTTCAAAGAATTGAAACCATAGAGTGCTCCAACTGAAAAAATTTTTAAAAATTAAAAGGCAGAATTAAATTAAAAAATCAATAATAATGAAATTCTATCTGGAAAACCTCCCAAAACGTTACACAACATACTTCCAGATAATTCATAGGACAAAAAAGAAGTCATGAGGGAAATTAGAAAATATTTTTAAATGAGTGAATATTAAGATACAAAATAGCAGAATGTGTGCAATATAGCTCAAGAAGTGCTTAGAAGAGAAATTTATAACCAAGGAGTTATGTCAGTAAATAAAGAAGAGGTTAAATAAAGTGGATACATTTTCAACTTAATTTTAAAAGGCTAAGAAATAAGGACAAATAAACCCAAAATATTTAGACAGAAGGAAATAATAAAAATTAGATAATACATCAGTAAAGTGAAAAAGGAAAATGAGTCAAAAATATATATATACCTCTAAAGGAATTGATCAATAAAAATCATATGAGCAGTATCAGGAATGACAGAGGAAAAATACTGCAGATCTAAAGGACATTAAAAAACAATAAGGGCGGGCTTCCCTGGTGGCCCAGTGGTTGAGAGTCCGCCTGCCGATGCAGGGGACACGGGTTCGTGCCCCGGTTCGGGAAGATCCCACATGCCACGGAGCGGCTGGGCCCGTGAGCCATGGCCGCTGAGCCTGCGCGTCCGGGGCCTGTGCTCCGCAACGGGAGAGGCCACAACAGAGAGAGGCCACAACGGTGAGAGGCCCACATACTGAAAAAAAAAAAAAAAAAACAATAAGGGCATATTAGGACCAAAATTCTGCCAATAATTCAACAACTTAGATGTAATAGACAAATTCTTTTGAAAACACAGGATACAAAAAAATGACAAAGAAATAAGAAATGTGAAAAGAAGCTTCTCCAGAGGAAAACTCCACATGGAAATGGCCTTACTGTTGAATTCTATCACTAATAATGAAAGAAATAATATCTATTTCACTCAAACTCAGAAAATCAGAATGAATAAAGATCTCCAACTCGTTCTGTGAGACTAATACGTGCACGATACCAAAGACAGACAAAACATTGCAAGAAAATAGCATTATAGGCCAATATCCGCCAAGAAAATGGTTCAGCTGTTCTAAACAAAATACTGGTAAATCAAATTCAGCAATATATCAGGAGGAGGAATGCATGAAAAATAAATGAGGTCCATCTTGGCATGGTTTAACTTTCAAAAACCAAAGTAATCAATCACATTAACAGTATGCATATAAAATCCTAAAGGGTGGGGAAGGTTTGAGATTTGACTTGCAAGAGTCGTAAAAGTCCTTCTGAATTGAAGAAATTAACCTATGTCTACTTGGGGATTTGGGTTACGTAGATGTATGCATTTTGGGAAACTCCTCAAACTATAAACTTAAGACCTATGCATTCACCATACATAAATTATTCTTTAATAAACAGACCTATTCATCAACAGTTGCTGTTAAATATCCTTTACCATTTAGGATTGCCTTTTCATAGTAGAATGAACACTCAATTTTAAAAAACCTTGGTATAAATCATACCAATATCTCTATACCTCACTGTCTCTATATAATAAAGATATTATATCCCTATATAATAAAGGAGTGATTGTTTCCAAATCTGTTAATATCTCTGAGCCTTATTTTTTTATTACGTAAATTGGGTAAAAATGTCTGAGGAACCATATGATGCGTAAGGGTAATATCAAGTATTATAACCGAAAGCCACTATGCTACGCTGTTTCTTTATACCATACTGCATTAAGATGGAACTACTATGGACTTGCAGATACTCTGCTTGAGAGTAAGGGTTCTCCACTAACCATTCAAAGCCCACCTCAGCGTCTTCTTCCCCAAATAGTCCTCTCTATTAGAGTCCCAGTTAATATGAATAATTATTAGTATGAGCGTCTCAGTCCCTATTAGAGCCCCAACTTATATTAATATTTCCACTAATTATTTTTACTACTAAAAATAATTTGAGATCTTTCTTCATTCTCATTTTCTCCTCTTTGAATTTCCTTTTGCTAAAACATCATGGCATTTGGAGTTTGACAACACTTCCTAAGCTATATACAGTGCAGTCTCTTATGGTCTCTAGAAGGGACATGTGTGATAAGAAAAAGTCTGCCTGGATGGAGATGCAGGCTTCTGGGTTCCAGCTCTACAAACTCTCCAGCTCCATCTCTGAAGTGTTAGTTCACATCCAGGAGTCTTAGTAGCCCCATGTGTGAAACAAGAAAGTTGGATGACTCTCGGAGCTGAGCTGCCTTTCAACTCTGAGATTTTATTGACTTACTAGCCCCTGGGGAGCTTTTTACACCCGGCTGTCAAGAGGCACACAGGAGCCATGAAAGACTGTCAGGGTCATTAAACTCTCCTCCGTGGATAATTCTTTCCCAAGAGAGCTATAGGCTCTGGGGCATCTAGAGTGCACAGGGATAAGCTTCAGGGACAGAATTGGATCAAGGTGCCTGCAATACCAATGAAGATAGAAATGGCCTTCCTTCTGACCTTGAGAATGATTTGCCTCTATATTTGAAATCAGTAATAAGAGTTTATTCCAATTTAGTCTTCAATATTTGCCTCATTATAGAAGCGAATTTACTTGATAGAAGGAATAAACTAGTTTAGAAAATAACACATTTTCCCAGCATTGACAAATGCCCAAATTTGGAAGTTCAAGTGAGAGTTGGTCCTCTTTGTCCTATATGTGGTGGAAATGAGCAGTAAAGCACCTAAACTGACCGTAAGTTTGTGCAGTTTGTGAGGTACACTATCAATGTGTCATGGCCCTGAGAAATCACCTTGTCTTTTGATTACAGCCTCCCACCTAGTATGTGAGGGAACATGCCCCTGGCAGATGTTTCAGAGCTTGAACCATGGATGAGTCAGGAAAACAGGCCGAATCCGACACAGTGCAAGAATCATAGACCAGAATAGCCAGAGAACAGCATAAGATTAGTAAAAATCTTTGTTTTAAGAAATTTACCCTTTTCCAGCAAACATTCACATACACAGAAAATTAACATTCGTAATAGAGTCTCAACTCTGTCTTTACCTGATGACTTCATACTTCTTGATTGCTCAGCATTGATCTGTCTTTCATTGAGCAGTATGCTGGAGCCATCTTATTGGCTCATGAAAGTCAATTGTTAAATTTTCTGGAATTTTGCAAATTGGTTGTTAAACATAGTCATTATTTAAAAGTTAAGTTATATTCACTTACAATATATAAATATTAATATGTTAAAAACAGAGATCAACATGGAAACTCATCACTTCCTAAATATTTTACTGTTAAGTATCTGTATGGTAGAAATACTATATAATCGTGACTGCTGCACAAACTCCATATTCAGTGATGTCGTATTGGTAGCTTAATGTAGGCCATGGTGGGAATATTTATACCACAGAAATTAGAAAATGCTGCAGATCAGAGCTTGGTTTATTGTTGTGTTGATTGTCTGGACTTAAAATGCTGGATAAAATGTGGATAATGCACATTAAATTTAAAAGTGTGGCATCTTTGTAACCATTACATTGTGAGTAGCAATATTTAGGATGTATTTATCCGGTATTAGACAACTCTTAATTCAGCAAAGAAGTTGCTTGCATCATTAACTAATGAATAAGTGAAATTATGACATCTACTTTTGTTGTTTCACTTTCATTTTACTTAATATAAATGGAAACATTAACCAACATTCATGTCATTCTTTTATCAATGAGGTGAGCAACTTGTCTACGTAAGTGGGTAGTAAACAAACATTTATTCACGAGTTTAGTATTGTGACACTATCATTGGCAATAAAATTATTTTAAAAATTTAGGTTAAGTTTTGCAAGAAATAGCAAGGCATGCTGCAGTTATAGGTGTATGGAATTTGTAACATATATTATTCTATATTTTATTATTTTTAAATTGGGTGCTATATAGTCTTTATATCTGTATAATTTTTTCCTGGAAAGCTGGTTACCAAGACACCGTTGCTGTAACTTTTATTCCTAAAATCCTGCCTTCTCCAGCCTTTCCACTACAAAAGTTTAACCCAACACAACCCTTTTCCACAATTTGATTTATATAATCCCACTTATCCAAATTCAACCATTCACCCACTTTTTTTTTTTTTCTATTTACCAGTTATTCTTTTCTCTCAATGCCAAGTACAATTCCCTAAACAGGTATTCACAATCTCCTGTCTGGATAGCTGCAGTAGCTGCCTAATTGAGATTCTCTCTCAGTTCCTGTCATCCTCTAAAGCATCCTCGTCTTGCAGCCTGAATGATATTTGTAAGTTACAAATACAGTCATAACCCTCCTCTGTTTAAATCTCCTAAAGATCCCCCCTTTGATGTAATATCCAGGCTCTCGACGTAGCATCCTTCTCTCCGGGAGTATTACTAGACATGCCTTGCCTTCTAACAGTCTGCCTTGGGCTTCCCTGGTCCTTTCAAAAAATTGCCTTAGAGAGAGTTTTTTTGATTACTCTGTGTCAGATATTTTCTAAATGTCTTGTTATTTTAAATAAATAATATCATCTCTTTCTGTCCAGTTACCTTTATCTCTAAGACCCAAATTAGCAAAACTAGCTGCCACCTTTCTGGAATTTATTGTCTGGCAGTGGTACATTTCTACTTACATCTCAGCTTGCCTTCTCTTGGATCATGTAAGCAGACACTGAGTGGATGATGACTCATTGAGGATGAAGTAAAACTTCTTATCTACTACGCCACAGATTGTATCCCTCTCATCTCCCCAGACTAATTTCTAGATAAGCTGTCCATTACTGCTGTGACCTCCGCTCCTCTGTTGGTAATCTAGATGGTGTAGAGTTCAGCAGCTAGTGATGCTCCCACATTTTGAGAAATCTGTCCTGGATGAGTGGAGAAGGTGGCTAGCTGGACATGAAGGAGGGGCAGGAAGTGGCTTTGCGGGAACAGAGGCCACTAGAGGGATGGTCAACTGACACCTATCTCCTAATTCTGCTCTAAATACCTCACAGTCACAGGTCAAGTAATGTAGGTCCTTGCGGCCTTAGTTTCCCCGTGTATAATGTTAAAATTTTGAATTCTTGCACATACAGTTTATCACTGCCAGCAGTGAGCCTGTATAACAGCAATAGGAACAACAGCAATAGTGACAAAGACCAAAGCTCATTGAGAAGGTCCATTGTCCAGTCATTGTTCTGAGTGTTTTGCATATATTATCTCACTTAACCCTCATATAACATCCCATAAATAATTGCTTTTTTTTTTTGCGGTACGTGGGCCTCTCACTGTTGTGGCCTCTCCCGTTGCAGAGCACAGGCTCCGGACGCGCAGGCTCAGCGGCCATGGCTCACGGGCCCAGCCGCTCCGCGGCATGTGGGATCCTCCCGGACCGGGGCACGAACCCGTGTTCCCTGCAAAGGCAGGCGGACTCTCAACCACTGCGCCACCAGGGAAGCCCCTGCTATTTTTTATTGGTATTTTTTCCAGAGGATGTCACTAGGGGTCAGGCGGGTTAAACACATTGACTACACTGGCAGAGCTAGTGCTGTGGGTTTGAATGAATTTAAACCTGCTCATTTTAAACTATTAGCCCTCTACCCCAAATATCAGCACACATTTATAGACAAATATTCACGTCTAATAATTCTTATCTTTTAGAACTCCTTTTAGATGTTACTTCAAGCAAAATTTATTCAGACATTTATGGATCACCTATTATGTAACAGGTATTTGGCCAAATTTAAGTGCAACCATTTTCTGTTAAGTCTTTCCTAGTCTTTTTAAGATGGAAAAACCTGCCCCTTCTATGTGCCATCACAAACCTTGCACTCATTGCTTTCATAGGAAGCACTTAATGCTTTTGTAATTGTGTGTTTATTTGACATCGTCTGGGGAGAAAGCTATGGCTTCCCTGTTCACCCCTGACTCTAGCACCTAACCCACTGCCTTGCTCTTTGTATAGGATCAATAAACATGTGATTGAATGAATCCAAGTTCTATTTTGACTCAAAGGGAAATTAGGCAAGTGATAACAAGTGATGTTATCACACTGTCTTCCCCAGAGCCTGAAATCTAGATCACCTTGGGTTAAGGCAATCTCCGTGAGGCCACTACTTAACATGCAAATGTGTTACCTTGCTGGGATTTTGTGTGAAGTCATTAGAAACTATTAACAAAGTAGCAAACAGTAGTGTCTTAGAGCAGCTATTTAAGGACCTAATGGAGAAAAGCCCTCCTGAAATATTAAACAAAACTGGGGTGAGAAAATGGTTTAAAAGAAACTGAAATTGGAAAAAGAAATCTTACTCTGACTTTCATAAAGCACTTCCTTTGTTGTCTGTTCACAATAACATAATAGACAGACCCTTCACTAGTCACCGAATATAAAAAGACAGCCCTTGCATTGAGTTTGTAGTCCAGTGAGGGATAAACAAGGAGCTCAGTGATTGCAGTACAATATAATAATACATGCTTTACAAAAGGCTATTGTGGGAAAATGGGGTGAGACTGCTTTGGGTCAGTAATGACCTCAGGAAAGAATATACAAATTTGCGAAGAAGTTTGCCAGTTTGAGTGGGGGGAAAGGGACATTCCTCACACCGGAAAGTGCATGTCCGTGACCACTAAAAGGATTTAATGAAGTTATGCATGTGGAATACCTGCCAACTGCAAGATACTCGGTACAGGCTGAGAAGCAATGCTCTCCCTTCAGCACGGCACCCTCGTTTGTTCTCATAGTGCACTCACGGCCAAATAGGGATGATACCCCTGCCCAGGTCGTTATGATGTTAAATGGAATAACAGGAAAGCATTTTGTAAACAGTGTGATGCAAAGGTAGAGGAGGGTTGGTTTTAACAGTGGGAGTACACAGAAAACAAGCCATATTACTTAACTGTAGTATAGCCCTGCAGGATTCTATTTCCCACACCCTGACTGTGCTGACCCTCCCAGCCTTGCCTTGTCCTTGATGCATCAAGAGAGTTTCTCTGACTCTTCATGCTTCTTCTCCTTCTTCCCATTTCATTTTCTTTCCCTTTTAACCCCTAAATATTTCTATACCACTTTCCTTTACATTATTCAGGTCTCCACTAAAATATCACCTCCTCAAATGATTTTCCTTGATCGTCCAAGTCAAAGGTGCTGAGCAGTCCCTCCGTCTCACGATGTTGTTCCATTTTCTTCACCCCCATAACTCATTTGTCAGCTTGTATATGAACTAGGTGCACCCCACCACCGTGAACTGGGATAGAGGCTCTAAAAAGACAGAGACTTTGTTTCGTTGTTAACTGCTGTATTCTAAACATCTAACACAGTGATTGCATCTCAAGAAACATTGGATGAGCTAATGAATGGATAAGTGAAAATACTCACATACCTTTGGGATTGGAGAATTAATTGAGTGAACATGATGTTCAAGAAAGCCCTCCTAACTCTCTGTGGGTAAGGATACAACGCTTAGTTGTATGGGTTCAGAATTCTAAAAGGCTGTATATAAACAAGGGGTCATTTTAGATTCAAGATGACTAGTACTTTAAGATTAGCAGACAAATCTTCAATTTTTCTAGGCAACAGAAACACTAGCATTTGAAATAATTGCCTCAGAAAAATATTCTATGTGCCATGGACAGAAAGATAATTGTCCTTTAGTTATACTTTCCTCTTCTTTTCTTTAAATACATTATTTGCTTCTTTCTTTCTAAAAGGAGCAACTGATGTTCTAGTGAAAACCCCCATTTCTCCAGATTTCTAGTTTTTGAGACTTCACTGTGGCCAGATTATTCTTGCTCTTAGCAAACGTTCTTCCTGTGATCTATTCATGTATTTATTTCTGTCAGGATGCAGGGACCTAATAACCAATCCTCCAAACCTCTTGCAAGGTAGCATCTAATTTACTTTCCCTTGAATTGTTAGCCATGCTTCTGTTTGTTCATTCCCCGGTAGTACTCCCTTCTCCACTCAAATGTCAGATTGAATCCATTGGAAAAGACTGTTTTCAAGATTTATTGCTCTTTTCCACCTTATTCTCTTTCTTCTTTCTGACGCATCGTGCTGAGAGCGCCAGCGCTTCATGCACTGCTTCAGTAGTTGAAAGAGGCAACAGATAACCGCAGGGCTATCCTGCTGGTCCTCCCAGGAGCATCAGTGCCTGATGATCCGGGAGGAGCATCATCAGTCTCAAAGGGCAAAGGAAGTCAGATGGGCACGCTGCAGAGATGACTATAAAGAAAGAGAAAGCATCATACAAATCCATAAATTCATGATATATATCGACTATGGTAATAATGATAATTGCTGCTTTTTAAAATTCTCTGCAGTTTGTAAAATGCAATTCCATTCATTACCATAAAAAGAGCCATATTTGCTCAAGAACATAGTGCAGTCAGCCTCCATGCATTCCCAGAACAGAGGTCTGCAGTGATTTCTCTCCTGGCTTCCTGATGGGAGCACTGTCCAGAGAGAGGGTTTGTTTTTGTGTTTTTTTTATGTACCTTTTTTGATTCTTAGAACAGCCTTATGCAACGATATGATTTCCAGTTTATAAATCAGAACAAAAACAAAAGTAAATTTCAGAGACAGAAAGGGATTGCCTTATGTTTACATAACAAGGCAGCGGCAGGACAGTGATCCAAAGTGATCGTCTTATCAGAGTCCATGGACATGTTTTGCTCAGACTATTGCATTTAGCCACTGTCATATTTAGAACAACTTGGAGGGGTCTCTCTTCCCAAAGAAACAGTAAATTGCTTTGTGTTATGAAGAAAAAAATCTGCAACCTTACACTTCCTTAAAAGCGATTTGAGAATGCAACAAAAGTATGACTATGTCTGAGAGCCCAGGTGCATCTTCTGCCTTCCAGGAGAGCTGACACTCTATTTAAAAGAGTTGGCCTTTAATTAAATAATCATTTACGTGGATAAGTAATTGTAAGTTACTGCACATGAGGGGTGGGTAGTTTCTGAAGGAGAGAATGATGGAATCAAGGATTTTTATTTTGTCTGAGAAGTTGTTGGAGGGGATGCTTGGCAGAGGTCTAGAAAGACTGTTTAAGCTTTTGAATTGAAGCTGAGGCCTGAAGGATCAATGGGAGTTAGATAAGGAAAGAGAAGAACGTTTCAGTGGGAAGCAGCCACAGGAACTGGAGGCCCCAAGGTCTGGTGTCTTCTGCATCAGACACAGTGGTGCAGTGCCTACAGCCCACGATTCTTCGAGGAGCCTTGAACATATTTTAATATCTTTAGAAATCAGAAGAATAAAATGAGTGTAACCCAGCCTGGACAGTATTAGTCTTCATACCAATTCAGTCATAAAATGTAACTTTTAACATTTCTATGAGGGACGAGACCTGCCTAGGCCGCAGATCCAAGAGCACCATGACGTGCCCAGCCTGACATGGGAAAAAGAGAAAGCTACAGTGTTCGAGAGGCTGCATGAAGCTGGTGTTGCTGAAATACACAGTCTTCTGTTTCCAGCCATCTTGTTTTAGATGACCCTTAAAAAAATAAAAAATAAAATGGAGAGAGAGGGAAAAAAAAGAACTGGAGGACTCCTTCATTCCTTCTCTTTACTTCTGAGGTTGGATTCCCCAAACATTTCCTTGATTATTACCCACCCTCTGCCGTGAGGCCTCCTGGTTCCCACCCCAATTCCATCATGTTTATTGAAACTGTCAGTTGAGGTGGGACAGAAAGAATTGTGCTGGAACACAATAACATAATAATAGTAATTACGCTGGCTACATTTTTGTTGAATTAATGAGTGAGTGACTGAAACAAAATTGTCTGTGTTAAAGTGAGTGGAGCTGACAATAAGGGGTAAAAGCCTTCGGATAAAAAGCTATTCCTCTGTGATGCACTTCAACAAGCATTGCTTTAGTACGACTACCTGTTGTACTGCACTGAGCACCACAAACAGAAATGTAAATGGACTGAATCCCTGTTCTCGAGGAGGGCTCAATCCTCGGCATGGAGGCAGATGTATGTTCAGTTTACCACAATCCACCGTGGAAGATTCTAAACACCTAGTATAATCAGGATGCTGTGAGAAACAGTCCAGAAGGCAATATACTTTCTGTGATCCGGGCGTGGATGATGAATAGAATGTGGGAATGTAGGGAATGTGGAGGTGGGTCTTTCGGCCAGAGGAAGTGGTGTGGCCCAATGGCAAAAAATGCAATGTGGCTGGACAAGGAGAGCGTATTAGGGATTGTACAACAGACTGAAAAGTTGGGTTGGAGACAGTTCCCCAAAGTCCCTGATCCTTCCTTAATCAAATTATATATGTGGAAGATTGGATATTAAAATAAATCGAAGAGGCAAATATTAACAGGGATTGTCATCATTTTTTCTATAAACATTACCAAATTTATCTAGCACTTTCTACATCATATCAAACTATAGGCAAAGCCCCACTGGAAGTAGTAATATAAGAGACTGTGACTTGTGAGCTGAGTCTGCAAAGGGCAAAAGAAAGAAGAATCATCAAAAACAATTTTTCTAGCTCAGGGAGAAGTTTCTAATATGTCAAAATGTGCCTGAGTGATTAAAGAAAGATTATATTATTAGCAGTGTATTTAGTGTAATGTGGGGGAGGGGTGGCAGCCACACTCCCTTTGAAAGGATTTCCTTCAAAATTTCTAAAATATAACTGAAAAGGCATGCTTCATTTAAGAAACTTACTTAGCTTGAATCTCCTTCCTCTTTAAAATTTGATGTAAATAACATATTATTTTCCTCTTTACCGTGATTTATTATACGTGGATTATTAAAAAAAAGGTCTCATGATTTTACGATTTCTTTTTCCTGCCTGCAGACTTTGTTAAAGTGGCCATAATTTGTACATCAGTCCCAGTGCTGCATGTTTTATTTTAACAAATATATAACTGTATGAGCTTCAGCATCAGAACATTTTGTATGTAATCATTAAAACACAAAATTGCTGTCTGGAACCAAGGATCATTATTTTTCCATTTGTTCAGATCCTGGCACACAAAATGATCCAACTTGATTCTCAGTCCTGGGGTTATCTTGCTCACAAGTCAGGACCCAGTACCAAACTTTCCATGAGCACAGACCTTACCAGAGAGTTCAAGGTAGTATGTTCAGGGAGTGCTTCACTCTCACTTTTGCATCTGTCACAGCATTAACTAAACGCCTGGCACACCGCCCAGCTCGCCAATCCCACCCAACTCAGTTCAGCTACATTAAACTAGTAACTTATTCACAAAATACTGTGACTGATATATTGTGATCTCTTAATCATTGGGAGGTATAAACATGAACAGTTTTCTGTCTCCCATAACTACTTCTATGAATATTTCTTTTTCTTTGTAGATAGTTTGGATGGGGGGGGCTATTAATAATATCTCAGCTTTTTCCATAATTGTTAATCTATTTCATATATTAAAATACTCTCTCTTACTCTTTTTTTTAAGACTTAGTACTATTCTTTCAAAGTTTCAGATTCATATGCACTTCAAAGCTCTCCTCCTTCCTCTCCTTGAAGGCATGCCTCATAGGGTTGCTGAAGATGGCTTTCAGAGAGCCCTCCAATCCCCCCTCCCCAGTCCTTGTCATTCTAGTTGCGGAGCAGTAATAAGGGATAGGGGATGCCACGACCCCTGCGTCCTTCAGTGTGGAATCCTGGGTTCCAGTCCTCTTTCTGTTGGTTGCTGCACTTTTCTCATATTGGTGCCCTGTTGTTTCCCTGTGAGCAGCAGGGGTTTTTTTTTTAGGTAAGAAGTGCTAACCAGTCCCACATCAGGGAAGATGGAGCCTGGTTTGGGCACTCCCCATTTTGTGTTCTTTTGAGTCCAATTTCATCCTTCTGTATGTAGATACCCAGTTTTCCCAATGCCATTTGTTAAAGAGACTGTCCTTTTCCCATTGTGCATTCTTGGAGCCCTAGTCAAGCATTTGTCTCCTTATTTCTGGAATCTCTATTCTATAATATTGGTCTGTGAGTTTGTTTTTTTATGCCGATGTAGCTTATGTCCATCACTATAAGTTGTACATACAGGTAGTGTTAGTAAACTTTGAGAGGAGAAAATTGAGGATCAGAGAGTTTAAGCATAAGCAGACTTTCCAGGATATTAAAACTATTCAGTGTCAGAAACAGGATGGTAGCTCATTTCTTCTGAATCAAGAATGGTGTTTGTACCAGATTTCTATATGTGAATTAAAACAATGACTTATAGCCACAAAACATGTGCTTTCTTACGGCATCTCCCTCCCCTTTTCCTGCATTTGCTTATACAGGAGAAAGATATAAATTTTAACACAAAGAAAACTTAAATATGTGTCATAATAGAGGCATAAGCAGTATTACTTGAGTACAAAGTAAACAGCAGTAGTGACTTAGTTGGATGGAGAATAAATCTGGAAGGAAAAGGTGATATCAGAGCTATTTTGCAGTATAAGTCACTTTTGAGTTAAATCTTCAAGAGAGAGTTTAATTTTGGAAGGTGAAGAATTAGGGAGAGCACCTACGTTTAAAGCATGGCGTAATAATAAATTATAAGGTTACTATGTAAAAATTATGTGTGTTTGCTTGTTTCTTTTTGTTTGTTTGTTTGCTTGTTTCTTTATTACTTTAAGACTTTGGAAATAGGAAAGGAAGCTTGATAATACTGGGGTTTCACTGTCATGATAGCAGTAGGCATCCAATAAATAGTGGTAAAATGAACAAATGGTTGAATGGGCATTTTATTATACATGTAATTATGAACCCCCCAAACATGTTCACATCCTAATTCCTGTCAATATGTTATTTTATCAATATGTTAATACACATAGCAAAAGAGGCTTTGCAGATTGATTAAAGATCTTGAGATGGGAAGATTATCCTGTACTATCTGAGTGGGCCCAGTATAATCACAGTGTCCTTATAAGAGTGAGGCAGGAAGGTCAGAGGCAGAGAAGAGATGTGACAGTTGGAACAGAGGTCAGAATGATGCACCCATAAGCCAAGGAATGGGGGCATCCTACACAAGGTGAAAAGGCAAACTGTGGGTTCTTCGCTAGAACCTCCAGAAAGAACTTATGTCAACACCTTGGTTTTACCTCTTTTAGAATTTGGATCTGCAAAACTGCATTTATATAATGCATAGATAATGCATTTATATTGTTTTTAGTCACTAAGTTTGTGGTAATTTGTTACAGTAGCAATAGGAAATTAATACAGTTTGGGTGAGCAAAAGAATTTTAATTCACCAGTTACCAAGGCAGTGAAGTGGGAGTTCCACTTCTGGTAACAGTGGAATAATCTTCGGGCCAACTGGCCTCCTGAAAAATTTCAAAAGGTACTGACTACACATGCACGTAAACACACACACACACTCACACACACACACACACACATGCATACACATGCTTTAAACCATTTAAAACACTTAAGAGCATCAAAAAATCGACACCATAGTAAAAAATTATGAGAAAAAGAATCTTAAAAAGCCAGAGCTCAGAATTGTAAGTAGAATGCATAACTGAATTTTGACCCAATATGTATTTTTGCCAATTACCACAAAATTGATCAGTAACATGACAGTTTCACAGGCAAAGGGTGTAGTCTTAATGCCGGTGTCATTGTCAAGTTGGTAATTAATTAAGGTTGAGCAACTTTAACACATTATGTTGAGCCAACAAAAGGCTACACATTCAAAATAATGGTGAATCAGAATTACATCTGCCCCCTGTTCCCACTTACAATGCCCAGAATAGACTTCAGGGATAATTACCGACTAGGAGTCAAGCAAAGCTGCATAGGGAATGGAAGGGAGAAACCCTTGCCTCTGAGAGACTATAATTCTAGCCAAATTCTCATGTAGATTCGCACCTCATATTAACACAGGCTGGTCCTTATTGTGTTTAACCCACATTGTTAATAGAGTGCTTGCTTACTGTGTCTCTTCTGTAACTGTTAGATGAAAACTCACACCCTCTGTGAAGAAAGGCTCTTCCATGCTACATTTCAGAGTCCCTGCCAACATGTAAAAAAATTAATCAGTACACACTAGACACATTTTCTTTTAATTTAATAACTGCACAGGAAAACAAAGAACTATGAGGAAGAAATAACAGAAGATACAGATCCACAAAATTTCTGATATTGGAGTTGTTTAGACAAAGAATATAAAATAACTATGTTTAGTATGCTTGAAAAATATATGCAAGTGATAGGCAACTATAAAAGTACCTAGCAGATTTTAAAGATATCAATTAGAAACTTTAGAAATGATAAATTCACTAACCAAATTTAAAAACTCAAGTAAGTCAGACAATATATCAGGCAAAGCTGAATGGAGAAATAGTGACCTGGGAGATAGATCTGAAAAAATTATTTCAGAACTCAGGATAGAGATAATAGAGAAAAAATATAAAAGTTTGAGACAGGGAGGTTACAGAATAAAATGTCTAACCACATATAACTGAAGTATCCACCAAAGAGAAAGAGGGTAGGTAATGAAGTGATAATGGCTTAGAATTTTTCAGAACGAATGACAGACCTCTTTTAAAAGAAGCATAAGGCAAGGGTAACAAAATCAAAAATAAACAAATGGGACTACATCAAACTAAAACACTTTTGCACAGTGACGGTAACTATCAACAAAACAAAAAGGCAACCTACTGAATGGGAGAAGATATTTGCAGATGACATCTCTGATAAGGGGCTAATATCCAAAATATATACAGAAGTCATACAACTGAATTTTTAAAAATCTGATTAAAGAATGGTCAGAGGACCTGAAAAGACATTTTTCCAGAGAAGACATACAGATGGACTACAGACACATGGAAAGATGCTCAACATCACTTATCATCAGAGAAATGCAAATCAAAACCACAATGAGATACCACCTCTCACCTGTCAGAAAGGCTGTCATCAAAAAGACCACAAACAACAAGTGCTGGTGAGGATGCAGAGAAAAGGGAACTCTCATGCACTGTTGGTGGGGATGTAAATGAGTGCAGCAACTATTGAAAGCAGTGTGGAAGTGCCTCAAAAAATTAAAACTAGAACTGCCATATGGTTCAGTAGTTTCACGTCTAGGTATTTACCCAAAGAAAACAAAAACACTAATTTGAAAAGATAGATGCACACCAATGTTTATTGTAGCGTTATTTACAATAGCTAACATATGGAAGCAACCTTTGTCCACTGACGGATGGACAAAGGTGTGGTTTATATATACAAGGGAATATTAGTGAAATGGAATTCTAAAGAATATGTTTGGGGAGGAAGTTTCAGGTGGGATATTAGATTACAGGAAAAAATGAAGAACAGAGAATGTTGTAAATATGTGGCTAAAACTCCATGAACAAGGTACTCATGCCATGGAGAGTTTAAAGAATATAAGTCTGCTTATGGGTCTGGAGGCCAAGAAGGTGTAGTGTGTCTTGAAGAGGGTGATCATCGACCTCTTACAAGGTACCTCAAAGCATTACAAAGTTGTTAATGAGATTTGCAGCTTTGGGGTGTTCAGATTCATTGAAATATCCTCCTTTTCCCAATTAATGCCCTAAAATCCACAAAAGAAACTTCCACTTTAGTTCAGAGCCCTGTGTTTGGCAGACACTGTGGGTATCCTGCCCAAATTCTCTTGAGATACAACACTAGGCTGCTAATTAGCAGTCTTCCAACTAACAGCAGCTGCATCCTTTTGCGAGAACTTTCTCTAGTGTCAGGAATCCACTCTATTCCTGCCATAAATGTGGAGAATGAAACTCCCTGAATCCCTGGTGATCATCAGCCGATGACTGACTAATGTTGATCTGTGAACACACCTGACCGTTTGTGGTGGGAGAGTTAACCTCGCATTGCATGTGCTACACCTATTCCCAGAATTTCTCAGCAAGCTTAAGCTCCAGGTGCCCACAGCAGTAACTTGCTTGGGAACACATTCTTTACTGGCTGCTTTTCCTTCCCTGTCTCACTTCCCCATTCCCCTGCTGGTGTTTCCTGAAATCACCACCCAAACAAACTACTTTGTACTGGTCTCTGTTTAGCATTTGCTCTAGGAATGCATAACGTATCACAGGATCCAACTCTAGGAGACATCGACACTATTAGGAGAGTCTGTTAGGACATTCATAGAAACTCTCTGGATCTCTAACAATGCCTTGAGGAAAGATGTTGAAGCCTTAAGTTTGTTGTTTACTTTTTGTGAACTTCTAGGGTGATCTGGGTTAGTCTAGCACAGACTTTATAGCCCTTTTTTTTTTCTTACTGTTGTATTTCAACAGTAGCCTCGTGTCCCAAAGGCTTATCTGCAGTAGGCGTTTCATCCCAAGTAAGTAAAGGTGACAATTTAGGTTATCCTCTTACTCATGGATACCAGTATCCTTTTACCTGTTGGCATGAGTGTATTATTTCATGTTTAACTAAGACAAATAGCCTATCACGGATTCCCATATAAGAAAGTATGTTTCAGAGGACAGATTTCTTTACTAAATATTCCATGCATCAAGGCATATTGGAAAAGAGAAAGCACTTGAGGTGTTTCAAAAAGGACATAATTTAAATTAATGGAAATAGAGGCTTATGAAAACTTCAAAAGGCCTGGATTAGTGAGCATTGGAGAGCTGCTTTTCAGAGATGAGGAAGTCATAAATAGCAGAAGTTGAAAGACACCACTGCCGATCTCCTCAATGGCACAGCACACAGGGGTGATTTGTAAGAAGCTGCCTGAAAACCCCTTTCGCAAAACCTCATGTTTTGCATCTGCCAAAAACCATATACCTGCCCTCCGCATGACTGGATCCATCACCCTGCCAGCACAATGATGCTGTCTGCCTCTTGTATGTCTTCCAAAGCTATTGGTGTGCCTCCCGATGGTGGAATTTAAACCGAAACCTTGCTCATAAATGAGCCAGAAAATGTGGTTTAAGGCTTCCAGCTCCAACCCAAATAAGGGAGGCAGAGAGGGGATGGAAATGAGAAAAGAGGCCCACAGACCATCTATGACAACAAAATTATGGTATAAAATGGTATTTGTAAATTTAAAATAAATAAAATGGAGCTAGATAATATAACCGTATTTATATAAGTCTGAAGGGGTATGAAAAAGTGTCCTGAAGTTTATGTGGTTTGGGGAGAGTGTAATTGTACCAAATCATGCACATTGTAACTTCTTAGGCAATGCTAAAATGCTCAAAATAGAGCATGTAACTTAAACGCTACTAGAAGGAAAAGTGGAATGATAGGGAAAAGGTCAATACAAAGGAGGAAGGAGAGAAAAGAATCATGGAACATATAAGACAAATAGGAAGTACCAAAGAAGTTAACAAATTGAAATTGAAATATATACATAATCATTTTAAATCTAAGAGGATTAAATGCTACATTCAAAAATATGAAGATTGCCAAGTTAGCACAAGAACGAAAACCTCAAAAATGAAATTCAATTGCATGTCTTTTAGAAAAGACATCTAAAATATAAACATAGAAAAAAAATGAAAATGAAATGATGGAAAAATATATTGGTATTTTGTGCTAACACTGCCCCACACGATGAAAATGATGATTTTGATTATTATGCTGGAGCTAAATAGCTCAGGTTCGCTTCTTTATTCAAAAAAGAAGTAAGTGTAGGCAAAATACTCTTGGACAGCTGACGGCAGCTTTATTTTGCTCCTCCACTTCCCAGAAGGTCACATTTGCATAATAGTTCAGATTGCCTGTTCATCCAATAAAGGACGATTTTAGGGCAGGTGGATTTCCACATACTTGGTACAGAAACTCTGAGAACATCTTAGAAAAATGTTATCTAGGCAGATTTATTTAGCCACTACAAAACTGCAACACTGTTTATTACTTACTCTATGATGGGTGCATCATATGATTGGTAATTCCTGGAGCTAGTGTAATAGGATCACTTTAGTAGCTGCTTCCTGCCTGCCACAAAGCATAGAGACAAAGAGCATAAAAGACAATTAAAATGGGGTCACGTGTATTTAGATTCTTTGATTAATATCATCAGAGAGCCATGGTTAATGACATGCCCTCTATGACTTTGTTTCTGTAAATGAAGGTCAGGTTAAGCCCGGAATGTATGTCATGTATATGGTATAAAGGGAGATTGGGGGCATTTCTCTCTCTCTTTGTCTTGATGGAACTAAAATCAATCTAATCATTGGGATCAGAATATTAAATTGATAGAACAGAGACTTGTGGTTTCATAAGGGCATCAGTATTTTCATTTGAAGTTTTTATATTAACTTTGTTATGTTATCATAAAATGAGCAAAGACTGAGTGAGAAGGGTATATGTGTGAGAGAATATGTGGCCCTTTAGTCAATCAACGAAATTACATTAAGCAGCTATTGCTTTACAGTCCTGAGCCACATGCAGAAACACTAAGAACTTGGCTATATGGTGGCGTCACTCTGCATTTCCCATTCCCCTTTCTTAACAAATCTCGAATGCTATCCAGATATCTATCATTCTTTACTGTAGCCTGTGTGACAGGATTTGAACCAAGCTCCAGGATGAGTCTCCTTGTTATAATAAGCTCCCTTACATCATAATTTGGGCCAAATAGATGAGAGACTTTTTGGAGGTCTATGAGTAAGTTCTCACTTTTCTAAAACAGCATCCCTTATTCTGCCACTGTTTACAAGGAGCAACGTAACCCACATTTACAACTGGCAGCAAAAATATTATGCGGGTGACCTTATAAGTTATCATTTGTCAAACCAGGACACTACTGAGAGTGAAAGGGAGAGCTATTAATGATTATCCTGGGTAAAAGGCACAAACTAGCTTTTCCCAGAAAACCAGAAGAACATGGTCACCCTATTATGATGCTAGAAACCAGCCTTAGGAGGAAAACAGGGCAGCGTATCAAGGCAGCACATCGCAGATAGAGAAAGCAGCTAGGATCGTGGCTGTGTTCAGTGCACTACTTAGACTTCCTGCTGTCAGTGCATCAAATTGCTTTACTGGTTGGGCTCCTCTAGTCAGGTCTAGGTGACTTGGAATTGAGAGCACCTTAGGTCATACGTTCAGTAGCATTTTTATTTGTGCATTTGTTTATTTGTTTATTTTAAACACATGGAAGGTATAAGAACTATTCTGGGATCAAGAGGTGTAACTAGAGCAACAGCAGGGAAGAAGTAGGTCCAAGAATTTATAACTTAATCTGAGTTCAGAGATAAGTACAGGAAATAATCTGGATTAGCAAGTGGTTGAACACAAGTTTCTGCTGAGAGGCCCGTTGTGTAGTTGGTGGTTTTTATTCTAGCGGCAGCTTAAAGGCACACTCCTCCCTCTCACAAAGGGGTAAGATCCTGTGTCGAGGACCTGGAAATTTATTTCTACTTCCTGCCGTGACAGTAAAGCTGAGGGGCTTTGGACAAGCTCTGCTTTCCTTCTGTGCCTGAGATTCCTTAGAACGGAAACCTCATTTTTTTTTTTTTGGGTTTTTTTTTTTACCTTCCATTATTTATTTCTACTTCCTGCCGTGACAGTAAAGCTGAGGGGCTTTGGACAAGCTCTGCTTTCCTTCTGTGCCTGAGATTCCTTAGAACGGAAACCTCATTTTTTTTTTTTTGGCTTATCTTTCTACCTTGCATCTGGGAGGAGCCATGTCTTGTGTCTTCCAAAGAATCTACTCTAATGCATAAGTATATTTTAAATTGGAAAAAAACACACACGCACACACGTGTGCACACACACATACACCCCTCCCCTCACCTCTGTGAGATGGCCTGACCTTTTTTCCCCGAAGTGCTTTAATAGCCATTGCCTTCTTTAACTATTATAATGATCGAATCCACCTCCCTTTGGGTGTGGAAAGAGGGTGAAAGGAGTGGTTCGGGGTTTGGAATTGTGTGACTGCCATCTGAGCTGGTGGGTTTGCCTGTATTTGGGGAGTTCAGAGAGAGAGAGTGCTGTGGAGCCAAGTGAGAAGGTCAGTTACATGAGACCCAGTAGTGCTCGTGCAGGTTACCAAGACTGAGGGGCCGGAAACAAAGCTATAGTCTCTGACGTCAGGAATACCAAATGATTTATTTCCGGAGAAATGTGGTATGTGGTATATATTTTATTGGATGGAGTACTTACGGCAGCCATGGCATGAACGCGGTTGAAATGCTGACATGTAAAAGACCAGGCAGGAAAAAGATGGGTCACAGATGTTTCCATAAAAGAAGAAGAAGAGGGACTGTCACCATCCTTCAGAGAGATAAAGTGTCTCAGAGGGGGGAGCAGCCTGCCCAAGGCCATATAACCGTTACTTGGAAGAATCACGTACACTCACACTCTTCACAAATGCCAAGTCTTGTTCTTTTCTCAGGTTTCAACTGTCCCTTCCCTTCCCATAAAATACGTTCACCGGCCAGCCAGACTGATCTCCCACTAAGAAAGGAAAAATCAGCAATGTTGCCCTGGAGTAAAGAGCATTAGCAATTAGAATATTATCCAAGCAGGTCATAAAAAATAACTGCTGAGGCATTAAGAGGCAGGAGTATTATCATTAAAGAAGACGACCAAGCAGTGGCCTGTAAAAATCTCCAATCACCCAAAACTGCAGTCCTCTAGTACCTGGCCTTATAATGAGTCACAAGATTTTATCTCTGAAACTGTGTCTTGGAAGAAGAGTTATTGAGGACTTTCTCCACCATTAAATCCATTGGCTATTTGAAGAGATTAGTTCCTCCATAGATTTAGCCTATCTGACCTAGATAGCATGCATTTTATTAATAAATGAAAATGAGACAGGCAATTTTGCAAATGGTCTTTGCTATAACTTTCATGGCATGTTCCTACAACACTTAGTGTGTCAATGCCTGTTATCTTTGTCTCAGTTGGGCATATTGCATTATTGCTAATATAATTGACAAGGTTGCTGTTGCTGTAAATTGCAAAAGGGATGAAATAAGTCGACATGGTCATTTATTTTTGAACAGGACACCAATGTTTAATACAAAAATAGGCTTTAATATTTCATTCTTCTTCAGTTAGGAAAATTTCTCAAATTAGGGTATGGTAAAAGTGGAATAATTTTATGGATGGAGAAAAAGAAAAAGAGAGTGGAAGATAAAATCTCTCTCCTCTAAGATGGTTAACATTTTTAATTGACATCCCTTACATATGTGGTTTCTTGGTGCCAGGTCAACACATAACTAATCACATAAGATTGTTCACCATCTGTGCCTGCTTATCTTGGCCCCTCTCAGATGAATTATCTGAGGCTATTCACCCCCAGGGCTGTCTTTTCCCGATAACTGAGCCAGACCACCAGGATCTGAGACTAGGAATCAAGCTTTCCTGCCACTGTCATGCTTCTCATGTACCCATGGTGAGTACAGGGGGCGTCACTGAGCCTACAGGGTCACAGCGTTCAACAGTTATCCCGTTCTTGACCCTATGACCTTGGCTCCATCCATAGAAATAGGCTTCCGAATATAGTTTTTCCGGAGAGCTTTCAAGTTTTCCTCTGGAAACGTATCTCCCATAACCCAACTCACTAGAATGCCCCCTCCTACGTCTGACGTCCATATCGTTGTCCATATGGGATAGAGTTTGTTTTTCATTCACCGAAGTCCTGCCACAGAGTGACTGCCCAGAAATTTGACAGGATTATTATGTAAATTGCAGAATGCCACCCCCCGCCCCCCCGGATTCTCTCTCTTCCTGTCCCTATCAGGTGGGCCCTCCTTACATACTAATATAAGGGTATTCATATAATTATCATGACACTCCAGTCAACATAAAACCATTCTCTAAAGTGGAAAGTACCAGCACAGTAAGGTACTATTATAATGTCAAAATAGTTGTTTATTTTTTCTCCATGACAAATAATAAACATTTCTTAACATATTATAAGAATTAACTGAAAAATACATATAAAGTCCAGATTATCACAGTCCTTACAGTCAACATCGTTAACATGCTTAAAATTTTAGTATAGTTAGATATACAGCGCTACAGATTTTTAGTACAAGACATGATTCTGATCCATGAGGCATTTACCCTCCAATTAAATACATTTATTTGCAAAAACAATCATTAACTATGTAAGAAAACTGAATCCACAAAATTGGTAATGTCATGCTCTATCTATCTGGAAACTGAATATCAGAATAAACTTGCAGAAAATTTTTCTCCCTGTAGTATGGTTAATTTCCCCCACACTGTTATCCAGTTTGACACAATTTTCTTTTGTTCCTCATCAGCTTGTGTTGTGGATTTTCCTACAATACTTTTACTCAAGTCTTCCCTTGAAGCACTGGTTTTGGACTGTAGTTACATTCCTGTTATAAGGAGCATGAGGCTCTGTGAGATAGGAGACCAGGTCAGTTTCTTTTCTTTTCTATCAGTGCATACACAGTGCATTAAATAGTGACTAACTTAACAAATATGTATGAAAAGAGTAGGAAATGAGGAAGGAAGCGAAAAGAAAGCTTTCTCATTGGTCCTTCTCTTGAAGCTCTGTTCTCAGCACACTGTAGTGACACATTGCCCTTGACTATTGCTATGCACTCAGGAAGCATTCCCAGATAAGCATATTGACCTCTTTTCTACACTACCCTCACCTTATACCCGACAGGGAATCTGTCTATTTTATTTGTCTCTAATTGCTAATCCCTTACCTGAGATATGACTTTCTCCTGTCTTCCCTGATCATCGTATCGACGACTTGTCCGACTGTGTTTTCCTCCGTAGATGCTTTTTGGCTATATACTCATTCTTTAGTTTCCCATCCAGGGAACAGTCCTGGCTTCATTCAGATACCGAGTTTTACCTTTTGTGACCTGGGACTTGGAATAATACCCCAGCTCAAATTTGTCCAGGAAGGCAGTTGAGACACTGCCTAATATTTACCAACCTGTCCATTTCCCTTTCATCTATATTAGTTAATAAGATAATTAGAGGCTTGGCTTATTGGTTCTCATGTAAAATATGGATTTCAAAATTTCAGGATAGTGCAGATTATAGCCACATTATTTTAATAGTTGTATTGTCTTCCATATTTTAATCATTTCTCAGTGTTGGCTTTTAAGGCTTGTGTTAGATCTATATAAAAAGCAAATATTTTGTACGTGAAAATTGTGTGTGACAAAATTTCCCCCCAATTTAGGATTATCCTTTTAGGATATATTAATCAAAGTGGGTTTACTGAGGTAGAAGGCATATGATTTTGAAAGGCTCTGTTGAAATATTTCCACACTTATTGCACCTTCATATACTATCATAGCAATGTATGAGGTTGCCAGCTCCATTCTCTGTTCCTGTGGGCACTGCCATTTTCCTTCTAAAATTTAGTCATTTGTGTCATAGTATTGGGATGTGTGAAATTTAATAAAGGGACACCTCACTAAAACAGAGTCAGCGGGCCAGAAGGAGGCGCTCTCACACATGTACTGCTTAACATCTGTGCAGTTTCCCCAGGAAGAGAAGGACTTTGCATCTCCAGTGGGATGTGACTGCTTTACTGCCACGAGTGGGGAGAATAAAGGTTTTCTCCTTGCCTGGCAATAGTTCAGCCAATGAAAAGCCATTATACTTAAAATTGTCAGTTTCCTCCAGAGAACTGTTTATAACAGCCCCTCACAAGTCTCCCTTCGCCTCTATAAAAAAGTTGTCTCTCTTGTTTTACGTAACTTGCTCCTGGTTCGCCATAGTTGCATGTCCCAAATTGCAATTCTTTGCTGTTCCCAAATAAACCCATTTTGCTGGTAAAATAACTGGCTATATTATTATTTTAGACGTCACTCTATAATCTGTTAGCTGGAGAAGAGAAATCATTTGCCTCATTTATTTATCCAATAAATATTAGTGGGCGTTTGCAGCATGTTAGTTATTGTTCTAAGTACTGAAGATACAGCAGAAACAAAACAACTCTGAACTGTGTTCTAATGGACCATATTCTATTAAAAAATAAAACAGCATATTAGCATCTTTGAGTTTTGAAGTGTTCTAAAAAAAAATTAAAATCCCTTAAGCTAATTAAATTCCAAACATACAAATAGAGATCCCATCTTATGTTGAGATGAGTTTTTTGTTTTGTTTTTTTAAACCAGTTGGCTCAGAAGCCTGGACAATTGATGGTCATTATTTTAATGGCTTCTGCAAAGCCAGCTTCCTTTTCTGCATTCTTCGTTTTTTTTTTTAAATCAAGGGCATCTGAGCTGAGCAATCAGACAGGTGGCCTCTTTGGTACTTTATGAGAAGCACCAATGTAGAAAACAATGCAGCTAGTGGTGTATTTCTTGTGCCAGCTAACTCATCCTAGGAAGCTCAAATTAGCCCAATGAGACAATTTGATAAATGTGAAAGATTTTCTTCCTGTAATGCAATGTGTCAAACTTTAGAAACTCTTTTTTTTTTTTTTTTTTTTTTTTTTTTTTTTTGCTAGCTCTTTAATTCGACCTTTTGTTTCCCAGGCCAAACCCAAGAGGAGGAAAAATATCAAGTGGTAGAAAATATAGTGCAAATGGTAGCTAAAATAGTCTTTGGCTCTGCACACTCACAGAACCCTTTGTATCAAGGGAAGATTCTTAGGGTAGCCCTCACACACCTCAAGGTCTTCTACAGCCACCAAGTGGGCTGCTTTATCTAATTGCTAATGACACTGGATGCATAGTTCCTCCAATGGTTACTACCCTGATTGACCAGGCCAATGATGATAACTTCCATTAAAAGGAAATAAAAGAAAAAGTATCAAATCCCTACCAAATATGTATTGGTCAGACACTTGGCTTGAACAATTTTGTGATATTTTATTTAACCCATAAAAGCCCAGTAAATCAGCACTGCACTATTGTGTATGAGAAATACATATTTGTTCTTTGGGTATGGTTCCTGGCTCACAGCTCTTAAAATCCTTGGAACTTCTTGTGATAAGAGCAATAAACGTGTTTTTGTTATGTTAATGAGGTGACTTTTGGAAAGCCCTTAGGTGACCTAAGAATGGGGAATGGGGTTGGTTGCCAAGAGAACCAACCCTGAGATTAGAGGGTTGGAATTTTCGGTCCCCTCCTCCATCCTCCCAAGAGGAGAGGGGCTAGAAATTGACTTCGGTTTCTAATAGCCAGTGATTTAATCAATAATGACTATGCAATGAAGCCTCCATAAACCCCCAAAAGGATAGGTTCAGAAAGCTTCTGGGTTGGTGAACATATGGAGGTGCTGGGAGAGTGTGCCTGGAGGGGGCGTGGGAGCTCCTCCCCCTTCCCCATGCCTTGCCCTGTGCATCTCTTCCATCCGGCTGTTCCTGGGTTATAGTCTTTTATAAGACACCAATGATCTGGTAAGTAAAATGCATCTCTGTTCTGTGAGTCACTTTAGTAAATTAATCAAACCCAAGGAGGGGGTCCTGGGAATCTCTAATCTGTAGCTCGTTGATCAGAAGCACAGTTAACAACCTGGGTTTGCCACTGGCATCTGAAGTCCTGGGGTGGGACTAGGGGGCAGTCTTGTAGGACTGAGTCCTCGGCCTCTGGAAATCAATGCTATATCTGTGTACGTAGTGCCAGAACTGAGGTGAACTGTGTTGAATTGTAGGGTGCCCAGATGGTGTTGGAGCATTGCTTGCTGGAGGTGTGGGGAAACCCCTTGGCCACAACACACACATTGGGATTGGAGATCAGAACACCCATTCAGGCACTGTTCTTCCCATTTTGTGAATAGGAAACTGAAGCCCCCAAAGGTTGGATAATTCACCCAAGGTAACCCCTAAGATAAGTAGTAGAGTCCAGAATGAAACCAGGGCTGCCTGACCCAAAGTTCATGCCTTTCAAGGTAGGGCGCTTCCTCACGCTATGGGGTAGGGTGGGAGGTGAGGGGAGAGGTGTTGTGTGAACATCCGGAGTGGCCACAAAGGGGACCTGGCTGACTAAGCTTAAGTGACTTAAGCGTTTCATATTTTGTTTGTGGCTATGGGGTAGAGTTACTGACATGCTAGTGACTGTCTGACAATCTCCTCAGCATCTTGAGATGTACAAAGTCACGCCCAGGAAATGTACAGCCCAGTAATAAAAGGGAAAATCATGTAGCAAAGCCTGTATCATTTTTTTCCATGTGCTGAAAAGGGGACTACAACCCTTAGGTTAAGGTCATATAAATATTCAATGAAAAATATTGCTGTTTTGTTCTTCTATATCACCTTGTAATTCCGACTTCAAATTATGCTATATTATATTTATGGTCCATTATACCATATTAAAATTATTGATTAATGTTCCTGACCTTATTTCTTCTGTGAAGTTTTTGTTGATGAAAAGCATGTTTTTGTGTTTGCATTCCCTGTGTCTAGCATAGTGTGTGGTTCAAGTAAGTTGTCAGTAATTTCCTATAGAACTGAGTTCTTTTGGACAACTTAATTCATCTATCTGTCTATCGGATATCTAACTCCATAATAGGTATCTGTGTTGTTTCTGTCAATTTATATCCCATGTATACAGCCTCACAGACAATGCTTATAATGGAATAAAAAGACAAGTTTACTTGGGCTTGGGTCCCAGTTTCCTCATTTATTAAGTAAGTGAAAGTGAGCACATCATGATAAGTTTTTCTCAGCTAAAAAATATCCACATTGTCAAATTCATAGGGTAATTAAAAGCCTAAATGCTAAAGCAGGTGAATATATTAAAAAATTATACTCTAGCTACTCTTCCCACTGAGTAGCTCCAGATTCAAGTGCTTTAGAATCACTTGGTGGAACTTTTAAAATATGAACATACCTGAGCTCAGTAAATCTCCAGTAAATTTGGGTTTCTGGGGGTGTATTCCAGCAAGTATATTTTTTGAAATCTTCCTAGGTTGTTCTGATATGCAGACCCAAGTAAGAACTTTGCTAATCCAAGGTAAGTATTAAGTAGAGGGTCTTGAATAAATGAAACTCATTTACAGCTGCTGAAGCAATAGACTCAGAGAACACATGCTTGTTGCCTTTAGAGCAAGGCAAACTTCTGTGTATTTTGTGAACTTATTAGTCTACAACTGGATTTTTATATAGAATTCTTTTTAAAACATAGTCGGTAATCTGCTTCAAAATATATAGGAAATTATTAGGGTAGAGTGTTTATTTTGATTTTCTGAAGAGTACAAAGCATGATCTGTTTTAGGAGATGGCCTTTCTTTATGATCCATTCCCAAATTTTCAGCCATTTCTAAATATCATTCAAAGTTTATTGGTTTTTATTTACCTTCTTTTCATAATTCCTGTAAATTGTTTGCTATAAGCAAGTATTTACTCCAATCCAGAAGGTTGGTGTGGCCTTTGACTATAATAAATAATCTCTGATATCTGCATTATTTCAAATACCTTGGAGAAGACGACCACAGATCAGAAGAGACGCTTTCATTTTTTATGCAGGCAGGTTTGATAATTTAGTAAATCTTGGAATGTTAAGATTACCAAAACAAAAGAAACAAACAGAAAACTTGTTATAGATCTCTGTGGAGACAGTTCTGAGAAATGGAACCCCCATTTCAACTGATGCTTTAGTTAAAATCAGAGGGGCAGAACTTTAACTGCTCAGCCAAATTCTTGGTTTGACATAAATACAAGCAGGTCAGACCCTTAAGGAAAAATAGTACTCTATTAGAGGAAAGAATTATAATTAAAGGCTGAAACATATGATTCTGCAAAAGCTGTTTAGGTACTTTGCTTGTTTCTTGGGCAGACTGTGAACTCCTTGTGAACCAAGACTTGGACTCACTCCTGTGTCCCTGTCACCCAAGATGGAGTCTCATGCAAAATCAGCCCTTGGTAAATGGCTGTTAAGTGGATGTAGGAATGGAAAAATATAATTCAAATGGAGCGAGCTAGTCACAGGAAAAACTATGTATTAAAAAGTATGATATAAATGGCTTTGCTGGTTGATTACTTCCATTTGGCAGAAGGTTGTAGCAATAAAAAGGATTTATTTGACTTTTATATCTAGACCAATCCAATAATGCTAAATATTGTTAAACTATGGACTCCGAAGCCACAGTGCTTTTTCAACCGTGGGGCAGGGGAGTCCTCCCAACAAGTTAATTGTGGAGTACATAAAACTGGTATCAATTCAAGGAACAGAATAGATCTCCACAAAATTCATGTCTTCTTCAATTTCATAGAAAATTACTGATTCTTTTTACATTGCTAGACCACAGAAATCCTAAAAGCGTCACAGAATCTGAAGAAGCCCCATTCACATTTACTAAGACTAAGGGAAAAACAGTATAAAGGTTGACTGTTCTATAATAGCTTGATATAACAAGTCTTATCTTGGTCTGTTTTTCACCTTCTTATGTTTGGAAAACATTTATTTATTACATTTTTCAGAGGGAGCAAGTTGGATAATCTTATTTTCAAGTTCTTATTTGAATTCTGGAAAAAAAATACTTCTGAATATTCCTACATCATTGAAGCACTCTTTCCTTAGTTTTAGTAACATCGCGTGGTTTTTCACCAACTGCTTTCACTGCTCATTTTTCTCTAATGCACTTTAAATGTTGCATTTCTTCAAGGTTTTGTCTTGGTCTCCTTTCGTTTCTTACCCTATCCTCTCTTTAGACCAAATTGTATTCTTAGTCACAGCTGCGATTACCATCCTTACCAAACTCAGCATTCTCATATGTAAATTGCAGTGACACACTACTGTATTTGTTCATTCTCTGTTTTTTGTTACTTTTTTTTTCTTTTAGCTAATGGCAAAACCGTGCACGTAGCTGATCATATTAAACTCTTGAAGTTGGTTTTCTTTTTGTTTTATGTTTTTTGTTTTGCCTCTCCTCTATCTCCAATTAACTGATCATACCCAAGTAATCTCTAAGTCATGTTGAGGCTACCTTTGTAATGTGTTTCAGTGGGATGACTCTTTCTGTCCCCAACCTTACCATTGAAGACTCGTGTACGAGTCAGCTTCCTCATTGGGAACTTGCTTATCATCAATCCATTATTCCTGTTGTTGGAAGCTAATTAATTTTAACACGTTTCATTATGTCGATCCCTTGCTTGAAAGCATCTGACCCCTCTCACTTGCCCCTAGAATAGGAGCAAAGTCTGTACTTGGTTGACACAAACCTGCTTTCCAGCCTCACTGTGTGTCTCTTTCTCACTGACTCTATTTGCCCCAACCATACTTGCCTAAACTTATTTATTAAAGCCCCTATTCTTACCCACTTCAGATTCCTGTACACATGAACTACCTGTCCCCAAAAGACTCGCCCTCCCACTTCTCTCTCATGGTCTCTGCTTTGTACACTCTGACACAAGAGAATTCCAGTTCTGGCTGTGATGAAGTAACAAATATCTTACTTCATGTATTTCCCATAAACTTACTGCATGCTTATAAAGTTGAAAAAAATGTTAATTTATTTTTTTAATAGACTTTATTTTTTAGAGCAGTTTAAGGTTCACAGAAAAATCGAGCACAACATATGGAGAGTTCCCACAGACCTCCAGTTCTTACAATAGTTCTGACAATGCAGTGTCATCCACTGTCAACATCCAGCTCCGCAGTGGTACATTGGTTACAATCTATGAACCTACACTGACACATCGTAATTATCGAAAGTCCGTAGTGTACATCATAGTTCACTCTTGGTGCTGTACGTTCTATGGAATTGGACAAATGTATAAAGACACATATTCACTATTATAGTATCATGCAGAATAGTTTCACTGCCCTAAAAGTCCTCTGTGCACTGGCGGTTCATCCATCTCTTTCCCCACCCCTGGCAACCACTGATCTTTTTGCTGTCTTCATATATTTGTTTTTCTAGTATGTCACATAGCTTGAATTATACAGTATGTAGCCTTTTCAGATTGGCTTCCTTCATTTAGTAATATGCATTTAAAGTTCCTCCATGTCTTTTCATGGCTTGATAGTTCATTTATTTTTACTGCTAAATAATATCCCATTGTCTGGTTGTGCCACAGTTTATTCATCCATTCACACATGGAAAGACATCTTGATTGCTTTCAAGTTTTGGCAATTATGAATAAAGCTGCCATAAACATCTGTGTGCAGGTTTTTGCGAGGACGTAAGTTTTCAACTCATTTGAGTAAAATACCAAGGAGCATAATTGCTGAATCTTATGGTAAGATTATTTTTTTTAACTGGCAAACTGTCCTTCCAAAGTGGTTATACAATTTTGCAACCTTACAAGCAATTAATGAGAATTCCTGTTACTCTACATCCTGGCTATCACTTGGTGATGTCAGTATTTTGAATTTTGGCCATTCAAATAGATGTGTAGTGGTATCTCATTTTAATTTGCAGTTCCCTAACATGATGTGGAGCATCTTTTGATATGTTTGTTTGCCATCTGTGTATCTTCTTTGGTGAGGTTTCTGTTCAGTTCTTCTGCCCCTTTTCAAATTGGGTGGTTCGTTTTCTTACTGTTGAGTTTTAAGAGTTCTTTGTATATTTTGTATAATAGTCCTTTGTCAGATATGTCTTTTGAAAATATTTCCTCCCATTTTGTGATTTGTCCTATCATTCTCTTGACAGTGTATTTGCAGAGCAGAGGTTTTTTTAAATTGTTGCTGTTTTTCAAATTTTAATTAAGTTCAGCATATCAGTTATTTCTTTCATGGATCATGCCTTTGGCATTGTTCTATCTAAAAAGTCATCACCATACCCAAGGTCATCTAGATTTTTTCCTATGTTATTTTCCAGAAATTTTATAGTTTTGCATTTTACCTTTAGGTCTGTGATCCATTTTGAGTTAATTTTTATGAGGTATGTGTCTAAATCTATGTATTTGCATGTAGATGTCCAATTGTTCTAGCGCCATTTGCTGAAAAAATTATTTTCACTCCATTATACTGCATTTGTTCCTTTGTCAAAGAGCAGTTGACTATATTTACGTAGGTCTATTTCTGGGCTTTCTTTTCTGCTCCATTGATCCATCTTTTGTCAAAGCCATACTGTCTTGATTATTGTAGCATTATATTAAGTCTTAAAGTCAGACGGTGCCAGTCTTCCAGCTTTGTTCCTCTGCTTCAGTATTGAGTTGACTCTTTTGGGTCTTTTTTCCTCTCCATATAAACTTTAGAATCAGTTTGTTGATTTCTACGAGATAACTTACCGGGATTTTTATTGAGATTGCATTGAATCTATAGATCAACTTGGGAAGAACTGACATCTTGAGAATATTGAGTCTTCCTATCCATGAATATGGAATTTATCTCCATTTATTTAGTTCTTTGATTTCTTCATCAGAGTTTCTCCTCACATGTATCTTACACACATTTTTGTTAGATTTTACCTAAGAATTTCATTTTTGGGGGTGCTAATGCAAATGGTATTGTGCTTTAATTTCAAATTCCACTTTTTATTGCTGGTATATAAGAAAGTGATTGACTTTTGTCTATTAAGCTTGTATCTGGAAACCTTTCTGTAATCACTTGTTATTTCAGGAGGGTTTTTGTTTTGTCATTTATTTCAGGTTTTCTACATAATCGTGTCATAACCAAAGACAGCTATTTTTTCTTCCTTTCCCAACTATATACCTTTAAAAAGAATTTTTTTTTTTTTTTATTGTATTGACTAGGGCTTCCAGTACAATGTTGAAAGAGAGTAGTGAGAGGGAACGTCTTTGCCTTGTTTCTAATCTTGGTGAGAAAGCTTAGAGTTTCTCACCATTAAGTATCATGTTAGCTTTAGGTTTTTCGGTTTTGTTTTGTTTTGTTGTTGATGTTCTTTAATTAAGAGTTTCCCCTCCATGCCTAGTTTTATGACTGGTTTATCATGAAGGGCTGTTGAATTTTGTCAAATGCTTTTTCTGCATCTGTTGCTATGCTCATATGATTTTTTCTGCTGTAGCCTATTAATGTGAAGGATTACATTAATTGATTTTTGAATATTTAAGTAGTCTTACATAACTTGGATAAATCCGACTTGGTCATGGTATATAACTCTAAATTTTTATACATTGTTGGGTTTGATATGCTAATGTTTTCTTGAGGATTTTTGCATCTTGTTCATGAGAGGTAATTGTTTACACTTTTATTTTCTTGTAGTGTCTTTGTCTGGTTTTGATATTAGGGTAATCTGACCCCATAGAATGAGTTAGGAAGTTTCCCCTCTACTTCTATCTTCTGAAAATGATTATAGAGAATTGGCATAATTTCTTCATTAAATATTTGGTAGAATTTACAAGTGAACCCACTTGGGCCTGGTTCTTTCTTTTTTTGAAAGGTTATTAGTTCTTGATTCAACTTCTTTAATAGATATGATTGTATTCAAATTCTACTTATTTTGTGTGAGTTTTGGCAGATTTTGTTTTTTCAAGGAATTGGTCCATTTCATCTAGGTTAGCAAATTGGTCCATTCCATCTAGGTTACCAAATGTGTGAACATTTGAGCATAGAGATTTCTACTCTAATTTTTGTTATTTATTTTATTCTGCTCACTTTGGATTTAATTTGCTCTTTTTCTTATTTCCTAAGGTGGGAGCTTAGATTATTGACTTTAGAGCTTTCCTTTTTTCTTATTTATGCATTCAATGCTATAAGTTTTGCTCTAAGCACTGCTTTAGCTGCATCCCACAAGTTTTGATAAGTCATATTTTCATTATAATTTAGTTGAAAGTACTTTTTAGTATCTCTTGAGATTTCTCTTTAGAAGTATGTTGTTTAATCCCCAAGTATCTGGGTATTTTCCAGCTTTCTTTCTGTTAGTGATTTCTAGTTTAATTATCTGCAGTCTGAGAGCATACATATATGATAATAATTGTATTCTTTCTCTTTTACATTTGTTAATTTTTTTAATGACCCAGAATGTGGTCTGTCTTGATGAATGTTCCATGTAAGCTTGAGGAAAATGTGTTTTCTGCCGTTGTTGGATGAAGTAGTCTATAGATGTCGATTCTATCCCGTTTACTAGTGATGATGCTGTTGAGTTCAACTATGTCCTTACTGATTTTCTGCCTTCTGGGCCTGTCCTTTTCTAATATGGGGATTTTGAAGTTTCAAACTATAAGTAACCCTTTCTGGATGGTGTAAAGCTATGATCCTTAAAAGGAGAGGCACAAGTGAGTTCCACATCATATTTGGTTTTCTGCCATAGGGCAGAAAGAGTCCACCAAATTATTTAAGACAAAACAAAACAAACAAACACCTGAACAATTCAATAGGAAAAGAAAGTCTTTCTAGCAGATGGTACTGGAACATTTGGAT
Organism: Neophocaena asiaeorientalis asiaeorientalis; assembly: GCF_003031525.2. Classification (NCBI taxonomy): domain Eukaryota; kingdom Metazoa; phylum Chordata; class Mammalia; order Artiodactyla; family Phocoenidae; genus Neophocaena; species Neophocaena asiaeorientalis. Next base: position 18,171,153 of record NW_020172779.1, read on the forward strand.
GTCATATTGGAAAAAAATATATGAACCTCTTTTGTATCTCAAACAATTTCAGAAAAAATTAATATCAGATCATAAACCAAGAGTAAAAACTAAAACTAGCTTATTGCAGAAAACATAGGAAATTATCTCTGAAAACTTGGCCTTTGGCAAGGTTTCTTTAAAAAGTCACAGATTGTACTAATAATTAAAAAAATACAGAAATAAACATAAGTTATTTAATAAACATAAATTACTTAATCAAAATTCAAACTTCTTTTCATCAAAAGTCACTGCTAAGAAAATGAATAGTTAAGCCACAGAGTGGAAGAAAATATTCATAATACGTATATGAGACAAAGGACTTATACAAATAACTTATACAAAGGCCAACATACAAAGAACTCCAACACCTAAACAGTATGAAAGAGAAACCACCCAACTTTTAAAAATGAGCAAAATATTTAAACAAACATTTCACAACGAAAGATATACCTTGACTAAAAAACACATGTAAAAGTGCTTGATATGCTTATCAACAGGGAAATACAAAGCTAAACTGCCTTGTGATACCACTACACTCTTCACTAGAATGAACCTTCTTATATCTGGCAACACTAAATGTTGGCAAGGTGTGGTGCAACCAGAATCCTTATACATTTTTGGTAGATGTGTAAAATGAAATAACCACTTTGAAAAACTGTTAGCAGTTTCTTATAAAGTTAAATATCTAACCTAACTGTGAGCAGGTACAGTCTTAGCTATGTCCACACCAAGATATATAAAACATAATCTTAGTAGCTTTATTTATAATAGCCTATAGGTTGAAGCAACTCATATGTCCCTTAGCAAGAGGACTGATTAACACAGTGATATATTTGAACAATTAAAGACTATTCACCAACAAAAAGGAATGCAACTACTGATGCATGGTATAAGTGAATAAAAGAAACCAGAGGCAAAATTTATAATAGATTGTGCATGTCTGAAATTGTTCAATAAAACATGTGGTGATATAAATCGCAAGAGTGGTTGCCTCTGGGATCAAGGTGGAGATCTGTGAAGGAGCAGGAAGGAATTTGGGGATAATGAACATGTTCTATTTTTTGACAGTGGTGTAGGTTAAACAACTGTATATGGTTTTCAAAACTCATCAATCTCTATACTTAAGTCCTGGGCATTTCACTGTATATAGCATACCTCAATTTTTAAAAAATGGATCACAAGAAAATTACCCTGTCAGAGACATCTCTCTAACAAGATTGTTTTGTTAACTTATTATATGTCTATCTGTATGTTTTCTGTCATATTGAAGACATTTGTGAAACGTCTTTCTATGTTCCTTGTTATTTTGCAATCTCTTAGGCTTACAGACTCAATGGTTCAGTGCTGGAATAGAAAAGGTATAAGATTTGGAGACAGGCGTGTCTGTGTGTATAGCTGGGTTCTATCACTTCTGATAGTGTTAATTTGAGCAAGTTTCTTCTGACCTCCAAGGTGTTATCTCCTCACCTGAGACATGGGATTTTAATACAGTTTTTGTGAGGGAGGACAGGAGAAAGTGTATGTGTAATAGCAGGCAAATGATAGTAGCTCAAAAATGAACACTATATATGTATGTATTCATATATAGTATACATTTATATATGTGTCTATGTATAGACACATATATTTGTAAATGTGTCAGAAAATTAACTAACAACTTTACTTACTTTACCTTAATCCCTACAATATTTCAGTGAGTTAGAATTCATTGTTATCCCTCTGTTAAAGATTAAGGTTTTGAATTGAGCTAAATAACTTGCTTAAGCTTACATTTTCCAAATGGCAGTGCTAACTTTTCTTCCTGGAGAGCTAAATTGGAAGCTCTCTTTTCAGTATTACTTGTTTCATTGCCTCCTCATCATCTGTCTCTATCAATTTCTCAGTAAATCTCATGTTTGACTCCTTGGGCAGATGCCCACTCTGACAGTGATTTAACCCCTTTGGCTTCGAGGAACTCAAAAGTCGAGAGACCTTCAAGTCCTTATCGAAGGTCTCCAGTGTTTTACACATTGTCTTTACCCTGGACAAAACTTTGCTTGCGGGCCCTCATACATCCCCTGAGAGCTGTGCTAAACTATCCTACTCTCTTTTAAAATGACAACCTTTAAAATATTTGAAAATGCCCACTTAGTCTTTTCTTTTGATTTTTTTGTTTGTTTGTTTGTTTTTTCTTTTGCGGTATGCGGGTCTCTCACTGTTGTGGCCTCTCCCGTTGCAGAGCACAGGCTCCGGACGCGCAGGCTCAGCGGCCATGGCTCACGGGCCCAGCCGCTCCGCGGCATGTGGGATCTTCCCAGACCGGGGCACGAACCCGCGTCCCCTGCATCAGCAGGCGGACTCTCAACCACTGCGCCACCAGGGAAGCCCTTCTTTTGAATTTTGACAAGGGATTTACTGAGCATATTCCTGACATGATACTGAGGGACTCAGCAAGTGACCCAAGACTGGTCACACCAGACATCTGGACTGTGTTATTTTGTGCCCAATGCTGATAGCAGCCCAGTGGAGCTTGGCTCACCTGAGTCCCTAGTCCCACCTGGTGCCTCTGACTCTTAGGTGAACTTCAGAAAACACACCTCGTTTTACCCCTCGCCTGCTGCTCTGCTTTCTCCACTTCTCTTAACCTGAGATCAGAAGGAGACTTCTTCTTTAGAAATTCAGTTACGGGTGGTACAAGTGATAATGAGAATTTGACTAATATAATCAAATTTTCCATTTAAATGAGACTTAAATATTAAATGTGCAGAATTTTATAGTGTGTTTCAATCCATTACGTTTATACTAGTAAAGATCTGACTAAAGATGGTGTCTAGTCAAGGTGGACCTAGAAAGAGGATGAGACATTCAGCTCAAGCGTAAAATTCAAGGGGTACCAGCATCTCAGCAATCAAGATCAATATCAAAGTTAACCCAAAGGAATTAATGATGAACAATGTATTAACATTTTAAATAAAGACAGGATCAGTTTGGTGACCTCTGTACAGGAGTATTTACTAAGCAGTTCTGCTACAATGAAAATATTAATGCATATATGTGGAATCTAGAAAAATGGCACAGATGAACCTATTTGTAGGGAAGGAATAGAGACGTAGATGCAGAGAACAGACATATGGACACAGCAGGGAAAGAGGAGGGTGGGACAAATTGGGAGATTAGGCTTGACATATATACACTACCACGCATAAAATAAATAACTAGTGGGAACATGCTGTAAACCACAGGAAGCTGAGCTCGATTGTAAAGCAATGATACTCCAATTAAAAAAGAAAGAAAATATGCCCTCTCTGAGCTTACAGGTTTTAAATGATGATCTGAGAGAAGCAGTGGAAAATTCGGGGAGTGAGGAGGGCAGCAGAGGCAGACAGTTCAGTGATGCTCATTGTCTGGGAGTTGAGCCCTTAAATGGAGTAAAAACAATAAGTTGGTACCTGAAGCATATCTTTGAGACTAGCAGAGGAAAAAATCAGAAAGGGGAGATCACTGTAAATTTCTGAAAGTGAGAATTTATCCTCTGTGTCTGTGAATATAATTTCTAGGATGGGGAGGAATTTGTTATTAATAACAACAACAACTTAACCTAGAAGAGAAAGAAAACCATGCCTTTTTGAGTAAGAGGTGGGAGTGAAAGCTTGAATCTGAGCTCAGTTCTATTCACTGATGGGAATAATTGTAGTTCTTATTTCATTGAGCTGCTGTAGGAATAGCATTAAAGAATATTTACAGTATATATTTACAGTATTATCACAGTAGGCTGTGCCACAAGCTATACTATTTCATTCTTATATAATTTCTTTCTTATATAATTTTAAAATGTTTTCCTACAGTCATTGTTTTTTTTGTTTGTTTTCTTCATTTTTTTAAAAACATAATGATCAGTAATCTTGCTCAAATTCTGTGACTGAACTTTCAAACTCTTCTCACTAGTTGTTTGCATGATGTAGTCTAACAGTATCCACTTATTCCTTGGAGCTACCCCTGTGGACCCCTCTGACCTGTTCTCAAGCTGCGGTACACTGCCATCCTGGGACATTTCCCACCACTATCCTGAAATTCTTTTTCTCAACTTGTGTTTGAGCCCTGTTCTTTATATTTCATGATTTCTCTTTCTTAGTTTCTTCACCCATCTTGGTGCAATGTATACCCTCAAAATGACTGCAGTTGTGTGATAAGTTAGTCCTGGTAACTTACATGTCTTTTCTCAATTTTCCACCTGATTAATATTTTGAATGACCATATAGTTTTATACTGGGTATAAGTTTTCTTCTGAATTTTTTAGACATTACTTAAATGATTTCCATCTTCTAGTGTTACAGCTGAGAAGGCCGATGCCATTTTGACACTCACTCTTTCATGTTAAACTTGATTTTTAACTCCTCTCTGGAAAAGTTTATTTACTTTCCTAAAATGACCTTTTTTTGGTAGTGCTCCATTCTTGCCTTATGTTCTGTATGTCTTTCTAATTATTTCAAGCATGTTAATTTATTAACTCATATTTATTTTTTGTGATTTCAAATTCCAAGGTGCTAATTATCCTGTTTATTGAATTTCTGTATTTTTTAGCATTTTAGAGATACTGTGTCTTAAAATTGTTTGCAATTATGTACTAGTTTTCAGCAGAAGCTATTTTATATGTAAGTGTTCTTCGGGCCCTCCTTTGTGGACAGGTTCTTTGAAAACAAGGCCATCCTTTGTTTTTTCAAATCTCCCAGGGCTTTCAAAGTTACTAGATCAGTTTTCGTTTCTGGATGTGGTGTCATCACACCTTACTTAGTGTAATCGAAGTGTATTTAAAGCACTACCTATTTGTGGTGCAGGACTGATGCTGTGACTGACTTCTTGTTGGCACTATTTTATCTAAAACTCTGGACTCCTTTCCTCCTATAGGCATTAAAATCCCAAAGCCCCATCCCTGAGGCCTGTATCTTTAAAATTTTCCATGGATTGCTGCAGTATCATCGCTTGTTTGTTGATACCTTTTATATCATACTTCATTCCTGGCATCTAGGACTTCTTTCTTTTGAATTCAGTCATGCGGTTTTTGTTGTTGTTGTTGTTTTTGCTGTGTCTGTTTACAGCCATTTCTATTTTCAGTGTTCATAACTGTTAGTAGTCTTTGTCATCAGATCAGTGTGCCATATTACTTGAGGTTAGATCTGTTCTTCGAGACCGTGCTTGAATTTCTTGAATTCCACAGAAGCTTTTGTGTCACTTTAGAATTCTCACTAGAATTTCTCTGAAATGCCCCATACCCATATGTCCCATGCAACCACAGTCTGATTACATATTGTTTCCAAGAGTAATTGTATATAATCACTTTCTTTTCTGCTGCAGACATTTGTAAACTGCTTTAAAAAATAAAAAAGCATATGCCTTAGTTTAAATCCAGTGTGACAGTGGGTGAGGAAACTTCATTTACTGATCAACGAAGCCTAAAAACACCAAAAAAACAAAAATTCTAAAGTAAAAATCAAGTCTTACATCTATAGCTGACTCCAGCATATGAAATACATTCATCTTCACAATGAACCTTTGAGGCACATGTCATCATTTGACTTTGGCTATTAAGCAACTAAGACCCATATATAGGTCTGAGGTCATACAGTTAAAACACGGCAGAGATAAGGATCAAGTTCATTTCTTCTGCTCAGTATCCCTGCTACGATTTCACATTTCCTATGCTGTTTCCTTGCTTGTAAACTGGGGCTACTGTGAAAATCAAAGGAAGCAATATATGCGTGGTTGCTTTGATAACTGGGGAGTACTATATAGCTATGAAAACTGATGATGGCAATAATGCACAATAACAAAACTTCATCTTGACAGAAGGAAACCAAGTCTTTTATAACTTGTTTATAAACATTGTCTTACCTTGGTTAATTACCATAGTGACCGTTTTGACCAGGCTACTGTGACGGGATGTTTATGGATGGTCCAAGCACTCAGAAGAACAGTATCAAAGATAACCTCTCCTTATTTATCAAAAAGGAACAACAACAAAAAAAATGACATCATCTCTTTCGTCTTTTGTTCTCCTGGTCTGGAGCATGTCTTCTTCCGTCAGTCTTGATCCCTGTGGGATTTAATAGCTTTTCTCTTCTGGGCTCTCTGCTGCCTTTGTTATGATTCTTCCCTTAGCTAGGTCTCTGCTGTGACAATGATGAGTGAATTGAGGTTATTAGCCAGCTCATTCCAGGCAGAAATATCTCTGCCACACTTGCCTGGGATAGCTATATAAGCCCTTTCTTAAGCATTAGAAAGCCAGAAAACCATCTCAAACTGAAGTGCAATTAGCGCCAATATACTTCAAAGCAAGTGTATTTACATGTAGCCTAATTAAAGAAATCTTTAAAGAATTCAACATTACAGATGACACACTGAGGAAAAATGTGTAATAGGGTATATCTCTCTTTTTTTCTCAATGCAAAATTGTACAATAAACACATCTTCATTTATAGAACTATCTCAAGTTGTTATGGCAACTGGAATTTGGGGTCAAGCAGAGAATGTATTGTTACCATTGTTCCCTGAGCCTGGAGAAATAGAGTTTTAACATCTGATATGGGTTTTGAACATCACTGAAAAAGAGAAAGCTTACTTTTAGTGCCCTGGATTCCATTCCTAAATACTCTCTTCTCTGACAAACTTTACTGTACCTTAAAGCTTCAACCTCTTCCCCAACTTTGCTCTGCAAAAAAGATCCACTATCAAATGATTTTTACTTACTTTGCTTGATTTGAAGTCATGTTTGCTATTTCCAGGAAACATTCATTTACTTACTTAGGTAATCTTGGAGAGATTGAATCACCAATTTAATGATCTTAGAGATATTTCAGATAGTTTCCACATCTATAAAATAGGTCTGATAAAATGTGATCCGTTGGAAGACTAACGTAATAAAAAATTCATGATGCAAGGGAAGAATTTTGAAAAACAGCAAACTACTATAAAGATGCAGGGGACTTCCCTGGCCGTCCAGTGGTTAAGACTTCACCTTCCAGTGCAGTGGGTGTGGGTTCCATCCCTGGTCGGGGAGCTAAGATCCCACATGCCTCGGGGCCAAAAAACCAAAACATAAAACAGAAGCAATATTGTAACAAATTCAATAAAGACTTTAAAAATGGTCCACATCAAAAAAATCTTTAAAAAAATGCATTCTCACGTGCAATTTTAAAAATCTTTAATCACTCAGAAGATATACTGATAAATGATGTGTTTAATATGTGCAAAGATAAACTAAGAGTACAAAATAAAATAAGGTTCAGTGTTTGACTTCAAGAGCTCAGGGTCTGGCCAACAGAAATTGGTTGGTTATCAAAGTGTGTGCAGAGCACTATGACAGTTCTCAGAGGAGAATACCTCTGATAAAGAAGACGTATCTACTTCCTCTTTTAAACCTGCTCCCCTTGTCTTGGCCTCCACTCTGGCTCTAGCTGTGCTGTGGCTGTGACACACAGCTCCACGCTGGGTTTGCTCACTTCTCACAGAAAGCATCCTACTTCAAGCCCACAATGTGTTTTTCCACCTTTCTGCGCCAGATGTCTCTGAAACCATAGCTTGGGAAGCAGGCAGACTCCTACTCAGCTACACACGAACAGCCAGAAGCGCAGGGGAGTTCCCACACCCTGCGGCAACCCCCAGACAAAGGGAGTCAGGAGGAGATAGATACATTGTCTTTCCCTGTTGGACAGAGCACCTCACTTCTGCTTCTTGGGATCTATTCTCAAATAAACTACACCTAGGAATAAATTGACTCAGACCTGAAAAGCAGATCCCCAAGGGGAATACTGCAACACCTTCTGGATCAAACACAATAAGGATCTTATAGTTTCAACAGGTAGGGTAGTGATAACCTCATTTGCACATATTAGCATCACAATTACTGAGACTCTCATTTGTGGCAGAATTAAGATGTGCTTCTAGTGGGAGGGAGAAGAATTGGCTTATGTGGTGGCTCTACCCTTTGATCTCCTTAAGGCGATAATAATAATTAGGCTTGTCCATCCTGGGTGAGCTGCTTTTGGAAGCTGTGTAAAAAGAAAATGACAGATTCAGGTAAGGCCAGTGTCTTCTTTCTGCACTCTGTAAAATCACAGGGTCTGTTAGGTACCATTTAAAGATCATTTTCATATGAAGAGATTCTTATCTCCTGCAGTCACAGACAAAACGTGATTAAATAAAACATGTTTAATAATGATGGAATGATTTTTGAAAGGCTTCGCTAAACATCAGCCTGAGAATGACCTCTGGCGTAGGTGGTATCTGTCCTACAGGATGGAGTATATACAGCAAACCAATAGCTGATATAGACAGTGCTGTCTCCCTAAGAGATGAAATAGATTGGTGGGGTACCAAAAGGGCCAGAAGAGCCATAACCTTCCCTTTCCATACTTGCAGTGATCAACTGAAGTCTGGTAGTCTTCCCCACAATCTTAAGCTCTGTTGGTTTATAAGCTCTTATTCCTAGGGGGTAAGTTTCCCCCGGGGGGGACACAACAAACGTTCCCTAAATTTGTAGCTACAGAGTAGTGTCAGGTCGTTTTGGGCTCCTCATACCTGTGAAACAATATGATAAAGTATTACAGTGAAATAGGTAATTGAAAATAATTGCTATGAGGAGTGAAGGGTGCTGCTACTCATTGATGACATAGAGGGCTATGTCTGTAGCCAAGAGGTGTTCTTTGTAGACAGTGGTGAATGAACAGTGCTGCAGTTGTGACCAGCAAGAGCAAGGCATCCCAGGGTTAGATTCCTCAGATCACCCATCAGGCAGATATAGCCCAGAGAAGCTGAAGTTCTGGCCAAAGGTGAAGGAAATGCAAAGTGGCTTGCAATAGGGAGATAGTAAGTTTAATTACTATCTTTGTCAGTGGAGACTGTAGCCTATTTCATTATCCTGCCGTATTAAGTCAATTTTATGGATTTGCTGCTGTCCCCACTTGATGACTCAGTGATATACTAGACTTAAAGCTGGGCACACGTGAGTAAAGTGAGGTTGGACTCCATTAGATACCTGTCTTATCACCACCTGACAGGCTCATTTCGGCCTCCCGGTTCTTCCTGAAATGGCTGCAGCAAGTGGTTCTGTACAGGCTTCGAATCACATTGCACTCACACTGCTGAACCCGGAGTCCATGCTTCACATCTGTTGTTTACTTCCTGGGTCTTCTCCGCCATCACAGCATCGGGCACGGGTGCTGATACACTTGGCATGCAGGCATACGTAGCCAAAAAGTACAGAGAAGTTAATGGCCCCCAGAGCAACACTCACCAGTGGCTCACAGGAGACAATAAATAAATGTCTTTCCCTGTCATTTCCTGGGCAGACAATTTGAGGCAAAATCCCATATGTTACTCAGAAGATATTGCTCAGAACAAGCTTCTTCTATATTAGCTCTGACCATCTCTTTAGCATATTCCTACATTGTCTTTTTCACCTTGTCTTAGTCAGTGGACTCCTACTTCCCGGGATCATCTCCCAAATAAATGTCCAAGTTTTTGAGTAGAAATGGGGAGTGGAAAAGGCAGTTGGGCATCATGTTTATATGCAAACATAGGAATGAAGTAGATTATCTACTATTAAAAAAGAAAAAGTCAGTAGCAGAGAAACTCAAATCACACATTATAGAGCCAATTCCTCACATATGTTTAAGGAAGGAATCACTGAAGTTCTTTTCAATGTACGCATTAAATTAGTTTTTTATTACCCCAGAAGGCACTGTGCCCATGAGAGGGTTCAGCAGGCTTTAGATTGATGTCACCAAATTGAATTTGTGTAAGGGCCAGACAGGTAATACAAAAGGTGGTTTTTCTCTATGTGGAGAGTCTGATAAACTGAAGGTCACGTGTCTTTCTAAAGTGGGCAGCAGTTGTTCAGCTCAAGATCACGGTTGTCCCATGAGAAAACAGACCAATAATTCAGATCTGTAAAGTTCTTTTCTTATGTTATTTACATTTCTTAAAAAGATTGGATGTGGAAATTCAAGGATATTTATAGTATATGAGTCTCTCTATTTGTTTTATCTTTTATTGAAATATAGTTGATGTACAATATTTGTTAGTTTCAGGTGTACTACATAGTGATATTTGCATACATTATGAAATAATCACCACAATAAGTCTAGTAACCATCTGTCCCCTTTGAAGTTATTACAATAATATTGACCATGTTCCCTGTGCTGAATATTACATCCCGTGGCTTATTTATTTTATAACTGAAGGTTTGTATCTCTTAATCCCCTCCACTCATCCCCACATCCCTGTGCCCTCTGGCAACAACTGTATCTATGAGTCTGTTTTTGTTTTGTTTGTTTTAGATTTCACATAAAGGTGAGATCATACAGTACCTGTCTTACTTATTTAAGTTAGCATAATACCCTGTAGGTCCATCCATGTTGTCACATATGGCAAGATTTCATTTTTTTAATGGCTGAGTAATATTCTCTGGTATATAGAAACCATATCTTCTAGCTATCAAAGGACACTTAGGTTGCTTCCATATCTTCGCTGTTGTAAATAATCCTACAGTGAACATTGTGTGCACCTATCTTTTTGAATTAGTGTTTTCGTTTTCTGTAGGTAAATACCCAGAAATGAATTTGCTGAATCACATGACAGTTCTATTTTTAACTTTTTGAGGAAACACAATACTGTTTTCAATAGTGGCTGCACCAATTTACAATCACACCAACAGTACACAAGAGTTCTCTTTTCTACACATACTCACCAACATTGTTATTTGTTGTCTTTTGTGATAGTCATTCTGACAGGTGTGAGGTGGTATCTCATTCTGGTTTGGATTTGGATTTTCATTTCCCTGATGATTAGTGATGTTGAGCATCTCTTCTTGTATCTGTTGGCCATCTGTGTGTCTTCTTTGCTCTCCATTCTGTTCCATTGATCTGTGTGACTGTTTTTGCTCCAGTACCATACTATTTTGATTAATGTAGCTGTGCAGTATAGTTTGAAATCAAGGAGTGTGATACTTCCAGATTTTTTCATCTTTCACAAGATTGTTTTGGGTATTAGGGGTCTTTTGTGTTTCTGTACAAATTTTAAAATGATTTTTTTCTAGTTCTATGAAAAATGCCATTGGTGTTTTGATAGGGATTGCATTAAATCTGTAGACTCCCTTGGGTGGTATGGCCATTAAAACAATGTTAATGCTTCCTGTCCATAAGCATGGTATATCTTTCAATTTGTTCGTGTCATCTTCAATTTCTTTCATCGGTGTCATATAGTTTTCAGAGTACAAATATTTTATCTCTTTGGTTATATTTATTTCTAGGTATTTTATTCTTTTTGATGTAATTATAAATGGGATTGCTTTCTTAATTTCTCTTTCTGATAGTTTGTTATTAGTGTATAGAAATGCAGCCAGTATCTGTATGTAGATTTTGTATCCTGAAACTTTACTAAATTTATTTATAAGATCTAACAGTTTCTTTGTAGCATCTTTAAGATTTTCTATATACAGTAAGTCCCCTACATATGAATGAGTTCCAAGGGTGCATTTGTAAGTCCAATTTGTTCATAAGTCCGACAGACTTAGCCTAGGCACCCAACTGACACAATCGGCTATATAGTCCTGTACTGTAAGAGGTTTATGATACTTTTCACACAAACAATACATAAACACAAAATAAAGACGACCTTGTTAACCTTACAGTACAGCACCTTGAAAAGCACAGTAGTCCAGTACAGCAGCCGGCATCCAGGGGCTGGCATTGAGCGAACAGGTGAGAAGAGTTACTGTCTGGAGGAGGGAGAGGAGGTAGGAGATGGTAGAAGGGAAGGGATCGTCAGCAATAGGAGACAGAGGGCAAGCTGCAATTTCACTCACACCTGACGTTGATGGACTACACTTTCGCATCTTTGAAAGTTCAAAACTTGAACATTCGTATTTAGTTGACTTACTGTTATAGTATGTGGTCATCTGCAAACAGTGGCACTTTTATGTCTTCCTTTCCAGTTTGGATTCATTTTATTTTATTTCATTTCATTTTATTTTATTTTAGTCTGGTTGCTGTAGCTAGGACTTGCAACACTATGTTGAATAAAAGTGGTGAGAGTGGTCATCCTTGTCTTGTTCCTGATCTTAGAGGAAATATTTTCAGCTTTTCATCATTGAGAATGATGTTGGCTGTGGATCTGTCATATATGGCCTTTATTATGTTGAACTATGTTTCCTCTATACCACTTTTAGAGGTATGAGAGTTTTTATCTTAGATGGATGTTGAATTTTGTTGAAAGGTTTTTTGCATCTATTGTGATGATCATATGATTTCTATTCTTTGATTTGTTAATGTGGTGTATCACATTGATTGATATCGAACCATCCTTCCATCTCTGGGATAAATAGATCTGAAGTGAGTCTTTTGTAGGCAGCATATGTATGGCTCTTGTTTTTGTTTTTTTGCTTTAAGTTTTTTTTTTTTTTTTTTTGCGGTACGCGGGCCTCTCACTGTTGTGGCCCCTCCCGTTGCGGAGCACAGGCTCCAGACGTGCAGGCTCAGCGGCCATGGCTCACAGGCCTAACCGCTCCGCGGCATGTGAGATCTTTCCGGACCGGGGCACAAACCCGAGTCCCCTGCATCGGCAGGCGGACTCTCAACCACTGCGCCACCAGGGAAGCCCTGATTTAAATTTTTTATTTATTTATTTTATATTTATTCAGCCACTCTGTCTTTTGATTTAACATTTAGTACATTTATATTTAAAGTAATTATTGACAGGTATGTACTTATTGCCATTTTGTTATGTTGATGATTTCTTAAGTTTGAACACATTTTAACCACCCTACATTCTACTCCCCCTTATAATTTACAACTTTCTGTTTTGTTTATCCCCTAACTACTCATTGTGGATACAGGTAATTTTACTACTATTGTCTTTTAATCTTCCTACTAGCTTTATAAGTAGTTGATCTACTACCTTTACTGTATTTTATCTTTACCAGTGAGATTTTTCCTTTCATAGTTTTTATATTTCTTGTTGTGGCTTTTTCTTCTTAGAGAAGTCCCTTTAATCTTTCTTTAAAAGCTGATTTAGTGGTGCTGAACTCTTCTACCTTTTAATTACCGTATAATTAGCCAAAAAACTCTTTATGTCTTCTTAATTTCTGAATGATAACCTTGTGAGATAGAGTAGGTTTTTCCCTTTCATCAATCACTTCAGGTATATCGTTCCACTCCCCTCTGGCCTTAAAAGTTCCTGCCGAAAAGTCAGCTTATAATCTTATGGGAATTCCCTTATACATAACTAGTTGCTTTTCTCTTGCTTCCTTTAAGATTCTTTCTTTATCTTTAATTTGATCATTTAAATTATATGCATTTTGGTGTGTTTTTCTTTGGGCTCATCTTGTTTGGAACTCTGTGTGCTTCCTGCACCTGGATGTCTATTTCCTTCCACAAGTTAGGGAAGTTTTCAGCTATTATTTCTTCAAATAAGTTGTTTGCTTTTCTCTCTCTCTCTTCCTTCTGGATCCCTATACTGCAATGCTAGTCCCTTTATGTTGGCCCAGAGGTTTCTAAACTACCCTCCTTTTTAAAAATCCTACTTTTCTTTTCACCTTGGGTAATCAGCTCTATTCTGTCTTCCAGATTGTTGATTTACTCCTCTGTATCATCTAATCTGCCATTTATCCCTTCTTGTGTATTTTTTATCTAAGTAATTGTATTAACTGTTTCATTCTTTTTTATATTTTCTAACACTTTTTTGAGATTCTCACTGTGTGCATCCATTCTTCTCCCAAGTTTGTTGAGCATCTTTATGATCATTATCTTGAATTGTTTCTCCAGTGGATTGTTTTTCTCCACTTTGTTTAGTTCTTTTTTGAGACTGTGTCCTGTTTCTTTAAATGGAACAGTTATTTCTCTGTCTTCTCATTTTGCCCAATTCTCTGTGTTTATTTCTACGTTTTAGGTATGGCAGTAACATTTCCCAGTCTTAGAAAACATTTCCCAGACTTATGTAAGAGGGGTCCTGTGAGGCCTAGAAGCGTGCTCCACTGTGGTCACCAGAACTATATGCTCTAGGAGTGCCCCTTATGTGGGCTGCATGTGCCCTTCTGTTGTGTTGGGGCTGAGTACTGTGTGTGCACTGGTAGGTGGGGCTGGCCTCGCGTTGGTTGGCTGCCTCGTGTGGTGGGTGTGAGCCCACTGGTGGGTGGGCCTGGGTCCCTGTGTGGCTGTCTGTGTGGCCCAGAGGGTCTTGGGCTGGTGTTGGCCCCCTGGTGGATGGGGCCAGTTCCTCAACACTAACAGTCTATAAGAGAGGATTCCAAAATGGCACTTACCAGTGCCAATGTTATTGCTGTAGAACAAACTCCCAATAAAACCAACCAAAATGTTGGTTTTAATATTTTCCTATGAGGTAGTGTTTGAGAGGAAATTGTTTTATTTGTTACAAGTGCAAAAGTAATGATAAAAAAAGTATCATATTATATGTTTGCATCAAGTATCAGACGTATCAGGAGAGACAAACTAAGAATCTCTGCATTATATATTGTCTGCCTTTTAATTATGGCAATATTCAATAGGTCAGAAAAGTAATATTTCACCTGAGGGTTCTGCATCAGGGATATTTAGTGAGATGTCATACTTACAAAGACAAATAATTCAATGGAGTTTGCAGTCTTATTAAATTGCTATCAGTTTAGAAGAATAAATTTAATTAGCAGAGTGAATTAACTTCAAAAACTTAACCTGTTGTCCTCGAGCTTTTCTTTAGCTTTACTGTGTAGAGTCCTCTTTGCTGTGAATTGACACACATTAACCAGACTTTCATTAAATTCTACATACTTAAGTTATTTTTTGCTGTTGTTTTGGTTTCAGTTGTTTAAACATGGGGACCCTTCTAGTAAATTTATTTATGGAATAATTTTATTTGGTTCAAAATAAGTGTATGGTTCTACATTACCAAAATTAACATGATGTTGAGTTAATTAACTGTTCACTTGATGATAAAAAGTAATGAGTAACATCTTCTTGGGAATTATTCCAAATTTCAACTTCACGGTTTTACTAGAATAATACATTGGTATCTTAAAACATCAGAAGAAATTAAAATGACTTTTTCTTTTAAATCTGTGGATGTGCTGTCAGTGATCAAGGTAAACATGATATGATCCTTTTCTCTCACTCTCAAATATCTGATGAGACCGTTTCCCTTATTCTACCTGAACCAATCTTGTTTTGCCTTTGTTCACCTTCTGCTTTGGTCTGGAGTTCTCATCTCCGGTATTCATTTAGTCGTTCAGCGTCAGCAGCCAAAACATCTTTTATCTCCACTAAGTTCTAGGCATGTGTTCAGTGCTAGAGAATCAAAACTGAATAAGGAGGTTCATTGTCATAGAACACCTTAGTTGATGAAACAAATATAAAATTAAAATTAAAGTCCTCACTTAATACATAAGTAAATGATATTGTCAGAGTGCTAAACGTTGCTTGAAGATGGGGCTAAGCTTTCTCAAGAACTCTGGTGTTGCATATGGAAGGGGATTATTGTGTCCATTAAATGAATGGGGGAATTATGAGAGTTCCAACAGAAAAGGAACAACATAAATTCACTGAGGATTTCAATACTCCCATAATTTGAAGATGCTGTAACTTTAGAAATCTCCATATGCTTTTGTCGGGACAGACAATAGCTGAAACAGTGGAAACTATGTGCTTTGCTGATGAGCTTGATTCTGAAACCAACGGGAGCCACTGAAAATATTAAACATAGGAATTATATGATCACCTTTGCAGTTTAGCAAGGTGCTCTCCTATCGGTATGGGAGGTGAATTCAAGAATGGTGAGAACTGAGCAGGGGGAAAAGCTATGGGTTATTGCAATAAACAAGGGAAATACAGTTGACCCTTGGACAATGTGGTGGTTAGAGGCAGTGACCCCGCACAGTAGAAGATCTGCACATAACCCCAGAGTGGGCCCTCTGTATCCACAGTTCTGCACCCGCGGATTCAACCAAGCACAGATAGTGTAGCTCTATAGTACTTATTGGAAAAATCCTCGTGTAAGTGGACTTGTGCAGTTCAAACCCATACTGTTTAAGGGTTAACTGTGATGAGTCTTCTGAGGTAGAACCATGGCAATACAAGTAGATATGACATAGGTAGGAATTCTATTAAATAGAAAAAATATTAGGACGTACTGACTGGTTATAATCGGGGTTAGATAGAAGGAGGGGTCTAATGCCGCACATATATTTTTTGTAGTGTTAAAGGGACGAGTAATCAAAATAGATAACAAGAAAGCAGTGTCAGTTGGGGGGTTGTAAGATGAATTGGGTTTTGAACATCTCAAACACAGAGGTCTGAAGGACAATCAAATGTGTGTGGGGAAGTGTAGTAAACAATGAGATAGGTGTAGCTGAGCATGTAGCTTAAGATGTGGTTCTAGGAGTGTGGCGTGCACTTGTGAAAGATGGGCATGACAGCTCTCTGTGGACCAAGGGCATGTCCTGGGAAACTAAACAAGGAAGAGAAAGCTGAAAGGAAGTTGGAGTAGCTGCATGTGGAAACGTAGCAGAATTAGAACCCCTGTCCTGTCTCCCACATGTTTTCCATGAGAAGCAATCTCTTTCTTGAGTATTAAACAATAATTATGTGCCAGTAAAAGTGACATTATTTTTAAATTTTAGCCTGGAATTTTAGTTGCTTGTTTCATATCTTATCTGCTTTACCAGTCAGTAATCCACAGGACAGGGGTGAGGGCAAGATACATAACTAGTTTCTCTCTCTTTTTTTTTTTTTTCAGTGTTTCACACATTTTTTCTAATAATTGTCACTACTCAATATATTGCAAATTCACAAATAATTGAGCAAATTATTCTCATATGGTACAAAAGGAAATAAATCCTAAAGAGAAAAAGGGCAAAGTAGAACACTGAGAGGGAAGGTGACTTAAAAGAAATGCTATAGGGCTTCCCCGGTGGCACAGTGTTTGAGAGTCTGCCTGCTGATGCAGGGGACATGGGTTCGTGCCTCGGTCCGGGAAGATCCCACATGCGGCGGAGCGGCTGGGTCCGTGAGCCATGGCCACTGAGCCTGCGCGTCCGGAGCCTGTGCTCCGCAACGGGAGAGGCCACAACAGTGAAAGGCCCGCGTATTGCAAAAAAAAAAAAGAAATGCTATAGTTGACAACATAGTGTTACATAATTGAAATTTGCCAAGACAGTAGAACTTAAATGTTCTCACCAAAAACAAAACAAAACAAATAAACCCTAAATATGTGAGGTGATGGATGTGTTCATTTAATTAAATTGATGGTGGTGGGGAAATCCTTTCACGACGAATATACGTATCAAATCATCATGTTGTACACTTTACGTATCTATTTTATGTCCATCACACCTCATAAAGCCTGAAAAAAAAATCAAGAATAAAAAGAATAACACTGAGATGGGTAAGTGGATTTCTACAAGCAGGGAAGAATAGAGGGAATTTCAGGCACTGGCAACTGAGAGGGCATTTTGCAGGTGGTGCTGAAGGAAGTGGGGACAAGTTCTACGCATGGCACGGTCCCTTGAGAAGTTTCATAACTAGTTGTAAGAGTAAAGAGCTACTGAGAGTGGAAAAGGAAGCCTACTCTACTGAGTGTTCAATTATTATAAGGCACATTGCATATGTACCACAGCAGGGGGGAAAGATGGAAAAAATCTGACCAATTTCTTATAAGTAATCGTGTGTGTGTGTGTATTGAGTGTCTGTGTGTTAAGTGTGTGTGTGAGATAATGTGAATTCAAATCTGAATTATACAAGGGGCTTTTGCATCATTATATATTTTTTTTCTGTGCAATACACCCTGAGATCTTTTTGTTCTCATTTGAGGGATAAATACATTGAAGTACAGAGAGGAAGTCCCTTGTTCGAAATCACACATCTAATATATTTATGACCCAACATAAAAACTTAGATAGTGAGCTCCTAATCCAGCCCTCCAAATAGTGTTTTTTACCACAGTGGCTTAATAACCGGCATACTGGCTCTGAAGCATCTCCCTACACGTTACCTGCTCAAAACCTATTTACATGGCTGTCTGTAATAATTAGCAGGGGAGAATGTGACTGAAAAGACATATGGTGAATCTCAGCATTAGCTGAGGACAACAGCATGACTGATGACTGAAGCCTGCTACGGCTCTGTGCTTCTCGAATTGCGCTGTGAGTGCAAGGAGAAGGCTGTAGGAATTGAGGCTGCTGGCTCAATCACAGTATAGTGTAGCTCCTAGCAGCACTGGGGACTGCCCAGAATCTGTTTTGAAAGGACCTCCGGTATGTCACCCGTCTGCTCCATAGCCTTGCCAAGGAGGCGATTTTGCAGAAATATGTTATTTCTTTATTACCAGTCTAGCTGCTGTCTAGATCTAGCAATCTGTCACAACCCTTTTGTTCTGAAGGCCATCACATTTTAGAGAAAGAGAGCACTTTACAATGATCACATCTAATTCTCTTAATTTACTGATAGAGAAACTGAGGCCAAGAACTGTCTCCTATGCAATTACACATGTTGTTAATGAAGAATCCATAGTGGTGTTCATAAAATATTTATGTTTAAAACTACTTCAAGGTTGACCTAGAGAAATTCCCTTATACATATAACATTTCTCTTAAGAAGACTCTGAAAGATTACCATAAACATTATCTTAATTCAATATAATAGATTTTATTTAATATCTACAATGTGTCAAACATGTTTTATCATGACTGGGGATTTACAGATGTAATGACTGGTGATGAAAGCCCCACCAAAACCAGCAACTGACACAAAGAATGGCACCATTAGACAAAAATTATTTTTACAAAACTCCATAGGCCTACAGGATGACAAATCAAAACACCTTGATATTGAAACTTATGCTTGGTTAATGTGTATTTTTTGATAGAAATAGATTGTACATAAGACAATTAAAAAGTTTCTATTTCACTATGATGTAACACATCTGGGCATCAAAACTTAAAAATACTGAGATATAACTCCCCAATACTGTGTTTCAAACTATCGTTTTTTTTTTTTAATTTGAACCACTTACACAAAAATCATTTGATGAGCATTTTATGTGTCAACAGTTGGTTTAAGCAAATGAGGCCGTTCAATATAAAAAATTATAATGGATGAACACGCAATGCTCTATTTGAGTATGGAGAAAGGAAAAAAGAGCTCTTTATCTATATTTCCTTCTGCCTACTTGGCTGTACATCTCGAAGGATCCCCAAACACATAATCTAGAGGGAAATGTTGGTTGAATGAATTTCCCATTTAAGAAAAAGTATGACTATCTGTACTTATTACGAAAAACAAAATATTGAACAAAATATTGAATCACTGACAATTGAAAATTATAAATTTTGAAATTTGTGTTTAGAATAAGAAAAGTAAGTTTTGAAACTTTTATTCGGGATCAGAAGGGCCTTTTTGTCCATAGGAAAATAAATTCTGATTTGCACAGGAGAGTTTTATTAGACTATGATTCTGTTAATTTCTTCAGAGTTCTTTCACAAGTGCAATAGAGGATAAATATTCATTTGTTTCTGTCTAGGAATTTTAAACTTTCCATAATTCTTTGTTATGCACTTTTTTTGTTAAATAGCTTCTGACATATTGTAATTAAAACTGAGTTTTCTCCTAAGACACATATAAGCCTTTATTTTGTATATTCTTATTTTGGAAATGTATGTATACATTAATGTATTATGAACTGAGTATAAAACATCCCATAAATGCTGACATTACCTTCTTCTCATCTGTTCTTTGATATTCCTCATCTGACTAGTTTACTAAGGATATAGATTTGAGGAGATGTTTCCTTGTTATTAATGATGACGTAGAGGCTATGCTTTATGGTGCTTCCTTGTTTTCCTTCCTTTTTATCTTACCCTGTATAGCTTAATTAAATTTTCCTTAGGGGAATTTTTATTTCTTTTATATATGCAGGGTCCACATGTCTCTTTTTTCTCTCAAACTCACTTTTATTCCATTTTTGAAACAAAACGATAAGCCTGTTGTTCCGTTTCCTAGGATATTTTAAAACAAAAGAAACATGTCCTATTTTTATCAACCTGAGAGATTATTTGAGACTCACCCTAAAACAAGTTAGAATTTTATTAATTTCTCTTTATTCCCTAATACTCCCATGTTAGCAAGATTTTTTTCCACTTAAGATCCAGATTTTTAGATAAATATAAAGTATTTTACTAATTTGGTTTAATCATTGAGAATTTTGTTAAAGAGCATTGAAACAGTATTTTTTGTTCTTCCCTGGCTATTTTTTTCCATTGCAGCTACATAAAGGGTCAATAACAGTTCTGTTTTACAATTATTAACTACAATCAGATAGCATTTTAGTTGTAAGTGATAAGGGGAATACATTTCTAGGTCTTGGGGAAAAAAAAGAATAGCTCATAAACTAGTTGAATATTTGTATTCATTTATGAGCAGGTACCTTTCTCTCTCAGGCCCTGCAAAAGATTTCATTTACTCATAGATTCAAATATTCTTTCAGCAAACATTTCTTGAACATTTACAGAAGGCAAGTACTCTGATAGATACTATGGGATTCAGGATGCATGGCTTTGAGGTTGTAATGTAAACTGTACATGCTTAGTTTGTTTGATGGTTCAAGGGTAATCAGTAGTTAAAAATGGATTAAATTCAATGGAATCCAGACTATTGTAATATATCCGTATATATTATGCATATGTAATTTTAATGTTGCTCATAAAACCCATATAGAAATTTATATTTTAAAAAATTAGAATGCTATCATACATTATTTTATCATTATTTTATCCTTTTAGTCACCCAGAGGAGGTAATTGTTCCTCCTAGTCTGTAAAACTCAGGAAATTGACCATTTAAAGAATTGAAGAAATTTCTTGAGGGTCGCACAAATAGTAAATGGTGCAGTCAGATCTAAACTTCAGATCCTCAGATTCCAAAGGCAGAGCTTCGTCTGTTACATTTCTGATTCAGCACCACAAAATCAGTGTGCACAGACTCGGTGGGCATCCACAAGATGAAATATAAGCTTCTGAAAAACTTTGTTGGACATTTAGGTAGTTAAAGCTTGTCTGGTGGCCTGAAAGAGTTAACAAACCTTCCAGAGAGGACTCACTGGGAAATAGGAAATGTAAACAACATGAATGCCAAGTTTTCTATGCTCCGTGGGCACATATGCAGAGGGATGAATCACGAAGCACTCCGTTGCACAGAAAGGGAAAAGTAAAAGTTCACCGAGGCATTTATTTCTTTTGAGTTCTTACTTCGTTTTACTTCCACCATGACATATAATTTTTCTTTTGTATTTATTATGGACTTCAGATATGGCCAAATCTACTTCATTTGTTTCTTTTGTCATAACAGCAATTTCCTGCTCTTCGTTTGTAATTCTCTTTTGTTTTTCTCTCTTTTCTTAACAAGTTCTTGATGTTTTTGCATCAATCCAAAGCTTTGGAAAGAAAAAAAAAAAGTGTAATCTTTGAATGGGAAGGGAATAGGCTACCAACCATGGCTATGGCTTTTGCCTTTGCTATGTTGAAAACCCACCAATGTACTGCACTATATTTAAGTGATTGACTTAGTATTTGTTTTGGCAGTTCACTCTTCATATTTGTGAATTAAAAACATAAACATGTTTCTTTTTCTGCATGGAAATCATATATTTTGTTTGTTTTAAGGGATGATAATACTATGTGCTTATATAGATATGATGACACTTGACCTAAGTGTGAGTATTTGTGGCATAAATATAATTAACAGAGAATTCATTAATAATGAAGTGATTGTTATTTAGGATGTTATTTCTGGTCCAGGCATGCCTCTACCCAACCTCCTTCTGAACAGCGTAAAACACACTGTCTTCTACAAGGGAGGGAAAATAACTGTCATATATAGACATGTTTGGAAATTCCACTAGGTGCCTTTTGCATGAAAGGCCACTGATATTTAGAGGAAAAACTACCCTAAGAGAAGAGAGATTCTAGATATGTAAGACAACCAAGCAGGATAAGTTTTAGGTAAAAAATGGTTAAATACTTTTATTGTAGATTACTTTTTCTGTCCTGTGCCCTATAAACTCTTGTACTAACAAGAAAGAAAAGCGTATAAGAAATGATGATGATGATAGTAATAATGTAGAAAATATTTGCAGGACATTGCAAACATTAATATATACCACATACACACATTATGATAAAATATTAACATTGATAAAAACGAACACAGGTCATAAGCAGACAACCAAAACAAATAGGAAAAAAACATGAAAATAATTTCAGAATAGAATTTAAAAGAGTGAAAAATTTTGAGCTACAAAACTTGCAAAGCTTTTTACATATTGATGTTTAAGTAAATTATTGTACGTTCAGTCATTCCACAACTATTTGTGGTGTGCTGTTTGCCAGATACATCCTCAGAATAGAATATTACATAGCCAATAAAAATTATATTTGCAAAGGATTTTTAGTAATGTGGGGATATGTTCATAGAAGAATAGTTAATAAAATAACAATATTTAGCATTTATTTAAATTTTATGTGTATAATTACTGGTATCAATTGATTTATATACTTCTTCTTGTACCTAAAACTATAGCTTAGTTATATTAAGTAACTTGCTCAAAGTTGCGTAGGCAGGAAGTAATGCACCAGGGATGCTAACTCAGATCTGCCTGACTTCAAAGTCCACAATTTTATTTTATTTTATTTATTTATTTTAAAATCATTTAGCTGTACTCTATTTTTTAAATAAATTTATTTATTTATTTTTGGCTGCACTGGGTCTTCGTTGCTGTGCACAGGCTTTCTCTAATTGCAGCGAGCGGGGACTACTCTTCATTGCGGTGTGCAGTGGATTCTCTTGTTGTGGAGCACAGGCTCTAGGCACCCAGGCTTCAGTAGTTGTGGCACGTGGGCTTCAGTAGTTGTGGCTCCGGGGCTTAGTTGCTCCCTGGCCTGTAGGGTCTTCCCCGCCCAGGGCTCAAACCCATGTCCCCTGCATTGGCAGGCGGATTCTTAACCACTGCGCCACCAGGAAGGCCCAAAGTCCACAACTTTAACGATGACAATAGACTTTTTTCTGTATTAAATACATACATAATCAAGACCTGAAGCTATATTCTAACAGTGGGAGAACACACACACATATAATGCACACACACACTTCTCTATGCCTAAGTATTTGGCTTATGGGTAATTTTTATTTTCCACAGTCTGCTCCTCTACAACCAGTCCACAAATGCATTGATTTTATAATCATCAATAAAAAAAATCAAACTCCAAGAAATTGAATGGTTCTGTGAACGATGAGATAGAAAATATGGCAAGTTAGACAGGAAATCTCCATTTTTCTCTGCCTCTTTCATGAAGGTCACACTGGAATCAGAAACAAGAGAAGAGAAAATATAGGCAACTTTGGTCATCCCAGGACTTATGGAGGGTCTGCTCCCAAGTACTACACCACTTGGTCTACTTGGGATGCAGGAATGAGAAGCAGAATCTACAGTAGGTAACTGGAGGGCAAGGATAGGGGTTTGTATCTTCAGCACCTGGCACTTGGCCAGCACACAGTAAATGTAATGGATACAGTAAGTGACCTTCCCTCTCACTCCTTACCCATATCCCACTTTATAAACTGCCTTATATAATTTGAGGTCTTTTGGGCTGTGACAAAATTCTTGAACTTTTCCAGGTAGAGGTAGATAGGGTAGATAAGCAAACAGGAATGGAAGCTAACATCTGTTACTTGAGCCCTACTTTAAGGATCTGTGCTGGTACCTTTCAGAGACATCATATCATTGAACCATCACAAAGGCATTACTAATCACAGATCAGAAAACACAGGCTCCAGAAGATACTATATGGCCCAAGAGGACACAACTGGTGCTGTGATTGTGCGTTCTCAGCTCATTTTTCCTAAAATCCATGTGACCTCCCCTGGATTTCACTGCTTTTTTGCCTCCCCTCATTATGCCAGAGAAATAATTCCTAACTTCAACACTAGCTATGTGTCCTGGTATAAATTGGATAAATAGAGGCTATCTTCAAAATTGATGGTCTTATTATTACTAAGGTTATGCCTGCATGTAATAAAAATCAAAAACTCTGCTCCTCCCACTGACTTTTCTTTGTATCTAAAATGATTCTCTACAATGCTGAAGATCTAGACTCTTGCTACTCAGTGTGTGGTCTGAGAACTGGTGACATGGCCATCGGCTGTGTACTTGTGAGAACTGCAGACGAATCTGCATATAATTCAGATTCCCTGTGATTTCTAAAGTTATTTTAAAAGAACATTTATTTATTTATTTGGCTGTGCCGGGTCTTAGTTGCGGCATGTGGGATCTTCACTGACGCGTGTGGGATCTTTAGTTGCGGCATGTGAACTCTTAGTTGCAGCATGTGGGATCTAGTTCCCTGACCAGGGATCGAACCCGGGCTGCCTGCATTGGGAGCACGGAGTCTCAGCCACTGGACCACCTGGGAAGTCCCAGATTCCCTGTGATTTTTATTCACATTAAAGTTTAAAGTAGCTGTCGATTATTTTAACGACTGTGTTTCAACTTGCACAGATAGTTGACATTCATGTGTGACATTGTGACATGCGGCTGATGAGAATAATACTGATAATTATAGCTAACATTTGTTGGCTACTCACAACATGCCAGATTCCATGTTAACAATTTCACACACTTAATATCATATGACCTATGAAAAAGTCCTATTATTTCCAGGTTAGAGATGAGTAAGGTAAGTCTTTAGAAAGGTTGCACCAATTGTAAGTGGCAGAGCTGAATTTTAAACCTGTAACTGTCTCATCAAGAGAACAAACTTCCAAGTAGTGTGTTTAATTGCTTGTCCTAAAGGGGTGATAGAGAAAGACAGGTATGCCTAAAGCTATATTTTACTGGAGGTTATCGAAAGAGCTAATTCAGAGATCCATATTGCTGTGGTATAACTCAACAATGAGAGAGAAGATGTTCCTGGAGATTGAGGGTAACTTTCACGGAGGAAGACATTTTTTACTAGGAAGGTTCAAGAGAGGGCACCTCAGAACAAAAATGTCTTGTGAGCAAAGGAATGCAGATAGATTTCTATAAGGTGTGCTTTTTAACTCATCATCTAAATTGTCTGTTCCACAAGATATAAGTAGAGTCTGTCATGGAGGGAAGCAGTAAGGAATTAAACAAGAAAATGAAATAAATGTCTGGGCTTCCGAGAGTTGAGAATTTCTATTCAAAGCACGGCCCAAGTTGCTCTCCAAATAGGCAAACACAGAAGGCCGATACTTGACACTCTTTAAGGAAGCATTTTGAAGTCTGGGACATTTTATATATTTTATAGGATTAAGTGAATGTGAGAAACAGATTACACTGGGTCTTAAGTGGAAATGCAGGCATGCAGAGTATGCATTTATTTAATGCCTGAATGGGTCACTGTTTTCCCAGCTGATGATAATTTTAGCACATTAATCCATTCAAGAAGCTGGATTCCTTATCCTGTGCTTGATTGCCGATCACAGACAGTACATGATGGGCACTGCTGAATACGGAGGTGGACATATTCCATGCCCACTGAGATCAAAACCCACATAGAGTAAAAGTGTAGTACCTCCCAGAGGTCCCATCCCATATTGAAAACGTGCCAGAGCTCTTGACTTCAATCCCGTGCTGTCAGCTGTAGTCCCAAAGCACGACTGATCATAGAAACCTCTGGATCAAAAAAACCTCCAGGGGCTCAGCACCAACTACAGAGTAAAATCAGTGTCCAAAAATCTCAGGGACTTAGACATCCATCAGCAAGTCCTGTTCACTCTGCCTCTAAAATACCCTAGAATCTAACCACTTCTTATCCTCCTCAGGGGCCACCCAATAGTCCAAGCCCCACCACTTTTCTAACTCTCTCTCTGACACACACACTCACACACACACACACACACACACACTTTTCTCTCTTTATTTTTATTATGGATCATTTGAAATAGATACCAAAGTAGATGGAATCTTTAAAAACTTGATATACCCATCACCCAACTTCAACAATTACCATTTAATGGCCAATGCACCCATCTCCCTCTTTCATGCTTTACTTTGAATCCAATTCCAGCTATTGTATTATTCCCTCTATAAAACTTTCAGGATGTCTCTCTAAGAGATAAGGACTCTTTCCTATAAAACATAATTACAGTGCCATTTTGACACCTCAAAAACAATGATCATTTTTAATATTGTCATATATTCTGTAAGTGTTCATATTTTTCATAACTGGCATATACAGACATATCTCTATATATCATATATGTATATTTATGTGTTTATTTATACATATCTATAAATAGATGTATCTATATATTTATTGTGTATATATATATCTAGAGAGATATATATAGATAGGATAGATGTAGAGAAATAGATAGATAGATATAAATATATTTGCAATATAATATCGTTTGCTTAAGTTGTTTAAATTGGAATTGGTTGACTTGGCTCTTAAGTGTCTTTGAGTCCATACACTTTCCCTTTATCTCCCTCTCTCCCTGTTCCAGAGATGGTGTCATAATCACATCTTGACCTGGCGAACTGTCTTCTGTCAAAACCTGCAAACCAAGCTTCCTGCTTCCATGTCCTTCCCACTACACCCTATTCTCCAACCAGAAACTTGCATTTCAGAGGGTAAATCTCATTACCCCTCTCCTAGACTTCACAAAACTTTCCCATTACACTTAGAATAATGTCCAGCCCCCAGAATAATGTCCGGCCCCCCTAATGTGGCAATCGGAACCTTGTAGAACCAAATGGTTCCTATAGTTTCTTCATGACATAAAATGTATTTTTCTTTTCTAGTCATGGTTGTAGAATCTCTTGAATTTTGAGGAAGTTTGGGGTCGTAATGGTAAATGTAACATTCGAGGAGTTTTTACTTGCCGTTTCTTCTGCCTAGAATACTCTCGTCCTCATATCGCATGACTGGCTCTTCCTTAACACTTGAATCTGTCTTATCCTTGGCTTTTTACAAGAGACACTGGCTTACCTTGCAGGTAGTTTAGCCTGGGATATATTATCAGGGAATAGGGTTAGCAGATGGTGTGAAACAGAGAAGAAGGAAGAACATTATTAAGCTAATTTCTGCTACGGACAGTTTGGGCTCTGTAATTTTGAAAAGCCATGTAGAATGAATCTTTACAATTTCCCATGCAAAAGGTGGAAGGAAGGAGAATTTGTCTTCTGAATACCATCCGCCATTGGTCAAGGATTACCCATGATGTATTAATTTTCTCTTGTCCTTCCAGGCTCACATATCTGTAAGGCCTAATGGTTTCCTACAGGCATTCTACAGGACAACATCAGAGAAGCCCTGAGTAGAGTGCAAGAGATACAAGGTGTAGCTGAGGCAAGGAACCATCAGTTTACAGTTCTTTTGGAGCTGATGGCTAAAGCTAAAGCTAGCGTTAAGGAGTAGACTGAGAGAATGGGAGATGTCCACGCAAGACTCAGTTCAAATGTCACTTTCTTTGACACACCTTCCTCATTTGTCCACCCTAGAGTCAGGCACCCCTACACTCCCTCTATCACACCTCCTGTATTTTTTCGTATCACTTGATCCTCTCTGGATTTATATTATTTTCTTGGGTGCTTACTTATTTATTGTTTATCTTCCTCCAGGACATAGCTCCATCTTGCCCTCTTCACAATCTCTAGCATCTGGAAAAGCATCTGCTGTCCACTGGGCCCTCAACAAATAATTCATGAGCATATACAGAAAATGAAGCTGGAAAGTAGTTGGGAGCACCTTGTAAAAGTCATGTAAATCACGCTATGCTGTTTGAGATATTATCTTTATGTCTGGGGAAATATTTTGTAAACACTGTTCTCATTCTACAGCTGTAGAAAGTGGAGCTCAGAGTTTTTGGTTATAGCCCACAGCCATGCACTAAGTGTTTATTCCAGGTCTAAAATGCAGACACCATGCCTACAAGCCCAAAAGCTCCCTCGAGCTCCACCATTGTAGGCCAAGCTGTCCCAGGAAGTAGGCCCACCTTTGAAATTGGTGAGAAAAAACAAACACACGGAAAACATCCCGTGACAACAGAAGTCACCACCTTCCTGTCAGGTGGGACCTAAGGGGGATCTTTCCCAGGCATGAAACATCAGGGCACATCGGACGCTGGTTTGGGAAAAGTGCAGGGAGGAAGGAGGGCCGGGATTGGGGGCAGCAGGTGGTATATGAATAAGAGTGTAATTGCTCAGCCAGAGGGTAGCTGGTTGCTTAGATTTAGAGTTACTACCAATTTACCAAAGTGAGTGTAACAAACTTCACTCCCTCCAGCAATGTTTGAGAGTTCCAGTGGTTCCAAGTCTTGGAGAGCAAGGGGATTTGTATTATATTCCTTTGTATCATCCATCATGTGTTCCATATGCTTTACTTAGCAGGTGCTCACTAAATATTTGTTGAAGAGCTCATCTGATTCCCCTCCCATTGGGAGGAAAATATCTGACCAAATGGTGAGCCTAAGCTTTTATCCCATCTGAAGGCTCGGCAGGAGCCCCAAAGATGCAGCCTCAGGAACTGCACTTGCTGAAGCCTGACGCTTTGTTTCGCTTTAAGACTGTTTCCATCCTAATAAATTGTCATTATTTCCATGATGAATCATTTCACTAATAATTCGACTGATCAAAACCAGAGCCAGATAAACAACAGGCTCTGCCACAGGACTTCTTAAGAAATGTGCGGTGTCCTGGAGATGGCCACTGCCTGAAGACCAGACAATGTTCCCTGATTCGTGGGCCCTGTTCCTTTCACTGGGAAGACAGAAGCATCTTAGAACGCAGGACCTTAGGTCTCCTCACAGATCAAACATGCAGCCTGAGCCCTCCTCTGACCCACAAGGCAGTGCGTGAGCTAGGATGGATGAAGAAAGGACATTCGAGTTAAACATAATAAAAGTTAATGAGGTTTGAACACTGCCTAAGTAACAGGATGATCTTTGTGAGGATTTTAAAATCTATAAGCCTCACTTGCCTCATATGTAAATTAAGGATAATAATGGTTAATTTGTAGTGAAAAGCAGACGTCAGTGGTGGTGATAACAGCAATACAACCTGCAAACAATAAAGGTCATCTATTGGATGCCTTTAAAATGTGCCACGCACGACGCCAAGCACCGAGCAGGATTCGCACACTGTATCTTTTGGAAAAGATGCAATGCAGCATAGCGTGATTCAGATACGTACTTGACTGGTAGTCAGGTGCAGGCATCCCCCGCTTTTTGAAAGTTTGCTTACACCATGTTACTTTTATGAAACACCTACATTGGTACCTGTTTTTGCTAACCAAAAGAAATCTGAAGAGGATTTTTGCTTTTATGAAAAAAGGCAAAAAGCAAAAATTTCATTCAGTGTTTGTTTTGTAGCAATCCCTTGTAGAGGCAGCTAAACCCCCAGCAGTGGGAATGGCCCCACCAAGCTCCTTCCCCAGGAACGCCACTCAGCATCTCAGCATCAAGCCACCATAGCTTTGAACTGTGTCTGAACATCTGTTCTTTATCTCCTTTTATTTTGGAATCCGTTAGCACAATACGTCCTAAGGTAATTGCTTCTTCACTTTATGCCATTTTGGCTCAGGAAAGAGCCCCTAGGAAAGCTCTACTTTTGGATAGAGGGAGAAACCTGTATTCAACCAAAAAGAGGGAGATAGTCTGGTTATGCCCTTCCCACACATTTCTTAATTGTTCTTGTCTCTTTTGAGTCTATCAGATGGCATAGTTGGACTAAAATTCTAACTGCTGTGAAATTATATTCCCTATATGTTTAACGTTTAGATCATGTTAAGTAAACAACATACACACATAAATGAGCAACTACTAAGTGCCAACTAACTTAATAAACAGCCCTTGCTTTCAAGGGACAAATAATTATAACAGCATAAGAGTTCCTGGAGGAAGTTACATTAAATTAGGCTTTGAAGAATAAATAGGCACATTTCAGGCAAGGATAACCTTTGTGTAAATGACTTTTGGAGATAGGAAAAACACTTATTCTGAGAAATATGAAAAACTCTTTTAAGGAAGCACAGGATGTAGAGAGTAGGATAGAAGTATCAAACATTAAGGCCTGAAAATAGGTTGAGGTCAAATTTAAAAGAATTGAAGTATTGAGATGAGAATCCTCTCTTGGTCAGCTTATTTCCTATGAAACACCTATATCAACACCTTGCTTGGTTTGCAGAAGATAAAATATGAATTGGTCTGGATCATCACTCATCAGAATGTTCACGGGTGGGCCCCACCTGATTTGGGTGGGGATGAGGTAGGTGCTGTGTTGAGACGGTACAGCTTTAATTCTCTGTGCACCATTAGCATAGGAGATTGCTCCCTCTGACATTATTATGAGCCATGAAGTTCTCAGATTTTACTACTCCAAATGAATCAAGCCATTTTCCAAAATGAATTATGGATCATAAACCCTGGGGGTGGCTATAATGTTGCATTTTCATGAAATCCATATCCTGGGTGGACATTTATTGAGCACATAACTATTATGAAGTGTTAGCTGCAGAGCAAGTGCAGCTCCTGGTTGACTCAGCAGGAGAGGAGTTTAACATGTTCGTGTCTGAGTGCTGTATTCCAATCTTCTCTAGACACCCGTACACATAGGGCTTGGAACTTTAGTTACTCCCCTCGGATGTGACCAGGATGAGACCAAGGCCCAGTTAAAGGCTGTCCCTATCATCTTTGGGCTGAAAAAAACCAACAGATGCTGAATGGGATACATTTTTGAAGATAAAATTATGAGCTAAAGAGAATGACTTCATTCTCAACAACCTCCTCCACGTAGACCATCTTCTATAGACTGAATGTTTGTGTTCACCAAAATTCATATGAACTCTAATCCCTATGTGATAGCATCTGGAGGCAAGGCCTTCCTTTGGGAAGTGATAAGATCACAATGGGATTGATGTCTTTATAAAGGAGACCTCAGAGAGCTCTCTTATCCCTGCTGCCAAGTGAGGTTACAGGGAGAAGACTGGGCAGCCTTCAGAAGTGTGAGAAATAAACATTTGTTGTTTAAGCCACTCAGTTTATGGTATTTCTGTTATAGCAGCTCAAACAGATTAATACACTATCTTTCTTCCATACTTCCTGCAAATGATGAGAGAGAGAGAGAGAGAGAGAGAGGGAGGCAGAGATATTTGAAGATTCTACTCTGTTGACTTTGAAGGTGGAGAAAGGGACCATGAACCGAGGAATGGGAGCCACATCTGAAAGCTACAGGAAAAGCAAGGGAATGGATTCTCCCCTGGGGCTTCCAGGGGCACAGCCCTGCCAACCCACTGTATACTTCTGTCCTCCAGAGCTGTAAATAATGAATTTCTGTTATTTTAAGTCGCCAAATTTGTGGTTATTTGTTATAACAGCAGAGTTCTTACATATATCAGTAAAGGATGTGCATATTTTCAAATATGAAAAAGAAAAGGGAAACGCAGTCCCCAGTGTATGGGGGCCTTTATGAGGGCTCTGAATAGGCTCCTTTGGTAGCACCAGCCTCTGACTTCTCATGCTGTGTTCTAAAACGTGCAATACATATCCTCATTGCCAAGAGTCAATCAATTTGGCAAATCTATAAAAGCAAAAGTCAAAGTTATATTGCCCCAGTTTCTTATATTTCTCAGGGGAAGCCATGGTTATAAATATAGAATTAGATTCCAGTGTTCACCATTAATCTCATTTATCTTAATGTCCCATTCTTGCACTTGCTGGGGAAATATAATTTTAAAAATTCCCAACCCCAAAACCTCTCCACAAAAGTAGAAGAGAAAGAAAATAATTTTAATGTTAAAAAAGCATTAAACTAGCATGTAATCCACTAAGAGATTGTAAAGATAGAAAGAAATTTCATCCTTTTGTATAGCCAGCCAGATACATCCATTAGGAGGACCCATACATGTTCTCAAGAACAATAATAAATAGTCCTCAAGTAAGAAGATGTGATAGCACCAGTGGTCACACATAGTTCATTCTAACTTCACTTGGCAGTGGAGTAACTGTGTGTTAGCTAATCGGCTTTATCTAAAGAAAAGTACACCTCTCATACCTTTATGAGAGAGAATTTTGCAGCTTGGAGCTAGGCTCCAGGAAATTAGAAGTTAGGCCTCTACTCTCTCCCAGGAACTGGGAAACTTATAATCTTTGAATTGCATTTCAAAGAAATAGTCCCCGGAGCCTTAAGAAGGACATTCTTGGGTGGTAACTCAGACTAGAGTTTTATTTAGCTTTTGCAAAGGTTTACATACATTTCAAAGAGACAGAGAAGGAACATGCAATTATGTTTTCTAAAGTAAATGCTCTAAGAAAAGGGGTGGGGGGAGGGATATCTCTTCCTGTATTTTCAAAAGGGAGACCTAAGACTTACTTTTCAAATTGTATCTGCCCTTGTCCACTCTTATCTTGATTCATTCCTCAGTTGTCAGAGGGTAGGTCTTTGCTTCAGTTTCCTCATTTACAAAGCAGATATGTTAATTTAATAAAAACAAATATGTATAAAACTCACAATAAGTTCCTGACACATAATATGACAATGTGAGTGATTGCTAACAATTCCTTTCCATACTGCATTGGCTTTACCTCTCCATTATCTTTATCGACCATCTTTATTAATTGAATTAGTGTCATTTAAAAAATTTTAGTCCACTCAGCATGATTTTGAATTTCCCTGGTGACAAAGATTGTCTCCTTGACCAAACTTTAGTCAGGTTTCTCTAAGCCTTCTTCTTACTAGACCTCAACCTTGGGCCTTGTCGTTGACCGGCATAGACCAGTTTTAGCAAGAATCCTAGTAAGTCATCAGCAAGAATTGTTACCCTCAATAGCTGATCAATAACTGATCAAATTCTTCATCCCACCATCCCTCTTATCACCTGGTCTGCCTTCAGAAAGAAGCCTGTTAGGTTGCTTTAGCAAGGATCCCCCTACCCTTGACGTCTCCTCTTATAATTTTCCATCCACTGACCTCCTCAGCCTGGTCCTTGGCTATGAACCCTCACTTGTTCTTGTATTTGCGGTTGAGCCCAGTTTTATACTGAGGTCTCTTTTCCTCTATTGCAATAGTTACTCAACTACTGTTTTTATCCCTTTAGCTACTCTCCAGCCCTGGTTTTCTTTGATATTAGCTACACTCAGCTGTACACGTGAAGGTCAAGAAGAGGCAAAGTTGGACTTGACCACGGTCAAAAATTAACCTACATGAGTCTGAAAAAGGGAAAGGGGCAGGGAGTTGAAAGTGTATTAAAAAGTGTGATTGGGGCTTCCCTGGTGGCGCAGTGGTTGAGAGTCCGCCTGCCGATGCAGGGTACACGGGTTCCTGCCCCAGTCCGGGAAGATCCCACATGCCGCGGAGCG
The DNA here is from genome assembly GCF_003031525.2 of Neophocaena asiaeorientalis asiaeorientalis. Lineage (NCBI taxonomy): Eukaryota > Metazoa > Chordata > Mammalia > Artiodactyla > Phocoenidae > Neophocaena > Neophocaena asiaeorientalis. The sequence continues at coordinate 18,204,562 of NW_020172779.1, forward strand.
GCTGGGCCCGTGAGCCATGACCGCTGAGCCTGAGCGTCCGGAGCCTGTGCTCCGCAACGGGAGAGGCCACAGCAGTGAGAGGCCCGCGTACCGCAAAAAAAAAAGTGTGATTGTAGTGAAGGACCATCAAATTCAAGTTCTGAATACAGAGTAAACTAAGGACCCAGTAAATGAAGGACAGTGGAAATGCAGTGGGATCACTGGAATAAAGGTTTCTTCAAGGTCAAATTATTGTTTCAGTCAAACTAGAAGAGTGAGAGAGCAAGGACAGTGGGAGCCTTAATGGAATAATAGAAGTGAGGCAGTTTTACTAACAAGGTTTGGAGTGACCACGGGCACGGGTAGCTTGAGTTAGGTGCAGAACAAGATCATGAACTTGGAAGCCAAGGTATTAAAATAGTTGCAGTGGGGATACTAAAATCACTGTGAATTATTTACAAGAGCAGACTTGGAGAAGGGACATTGCCAGGTGCTAAATGTCCAAGGAATTGAAAATGTACCTCAGATATTGACACGGCTGTAATATTTGCAACACACGCATAAATGGCTGGGACAAAGACGGGTAGTGAGTGAAATGATTTGTAACTTCAGAGTCTTTTTCAGGGGAGAGAGAATGTTCTGAAATTGGCAATAGAAGGGAATAAATCACCTGGCCCTCTTGCAAGATCAAAGCTACAGGAGAAGTGAAGTCCTGAGGGGTGAACCAGGTCTTCGGTAAAAGTAGAAAGGAAAAGGGCTTGGCATTTGCTGGTTATGACTGGTGCATTCCAGAGGACTCATGAGAAAGTTGTGGGGAATTGGGCAGTGGTAGGAGGTGGATTTAATTTGTGGGTGCACACTTATATGTAGATTAAATGATTGAATGAATGAATCAACAAGGAAGTACCTCCCTCTCCCACCTTCTCTAAGAATGAGCTCTGGCTTTTCCACAGATGTGACTTGCTAGTGTGACAGGTAAGGGAGCTGGAAGCACATTTATTCTGTCCTCTCTCCAGACCAGCATCTCCACTCAGAATTTAACTGTTTCCCCTGCGGCAAGGAAGAAGCTGTCTCCCAGATAATTACCACGTGTTAACACTGAAGCGGAACCCCCATTTCACTGCTGAATGCAATCATTGCTCCCAGTATCCCTGTAATGATAGCCCCCTCCCTGGCCTTCTGCCTTTAAGCTTGGAGTTAGAATCTCAATTGCTATGGATAAAATTTAACATGGCACAAAATATCACAGAAGAGAAATGAGACCATAAAATGCACCTTTTGGTGGTGAATTATTGTAGTACTGGGCAGTGTCTCCTTGAAGACAGGTTATTAACAGCCTGCTGCACCTGGGCTGTTGCCCTGCTGATTGTTGGCCTGTAGGTGGATGTGGGCAAGTTGTGCAAAGTTGAACTTTGAGACGTGCCCAGGGGGCGTTGCCTCGGGGCTACACATTTTGCAAACATCTATTGAGCACGTATCAGGCTCTGCACTGAGCACTGGGGCAGATCTAAAGATAAATGAGATGCAATTCCTTCTCTCACGGTCTAGCTGTGCAGACAGACTGCTCTAAGGGTTGTAATGGTGGCAGCAGTAATAATAATAAAAGTAAATAGCAATATCTGTTATTCATTGAGCGCTTGCTAGATGCTAGGCGATGAGCTATGAGTTTCACATACCATGTGTCAACATATTATCCTAGCTTTGCAAGATTAGCTTGTAATAGATTCCATGGCCCTCCAGGAACCCAGACACTTACTTTTGGAAGGGGATGCAAAAGATCCCTTACATCTCTTTACTTAAGGTGGCAGTTAGTCTAGTTATGGGAGAGAATGTTTGGGGAAAAAAACATGTGACTGGTAGAAGAGGTAGAAGGAAGGACTTGAGGACTCTGGAGAGGGTAAGTACAGATAAAGGAAGACTTGCATCCACAGGAAAAATATGTAACATTGCAGAAAAGTGAAAATAAATCACCTGTGAATTTATGGAGCCCACTTGAGGGACTACAAGGATTCTCAGAGCTTCATACTAGAGGGAATGTGCTAGAAGCAGCAGCAGCTGAGAGTGGTTTAAAAGAGGGCGACCTGCTTACAGAAATTAATTTTTGAATTTGTACCTTGTAGGGAAACAGCTTTACTTTTTTCTTCATAGGCTGGGATGTTATCACTGCTCTAAAATGTCTTTAAGGATATGCAGATTATCATGGATATCCTTTTAAGATTATTAAATTGGTTTGTATCCTCTGATGGTCATGTTAAAAATAACTAGTATATGTTAAGCGTTTACCATCCGTGAGGTACTTTTGAAAGCATGTCCTTACAAAGCCTCATTTAATTCTTACAATTACCTCTGCAGTATATAATAGTATAATATATACTATTATATATATATTTTAAAAGTTGAAGGAACAGAAGCTGGGAGAAAGAGGTTTAATAGTTTTCTTAAAGTCCCTCTTTCTTCCACCCTGAATTGGAAGGACCCTTATGAAGGGTATCACCATGGCCGTGCATCACTCTGACCCTCTGCTTCCATCCTTACATCTCCTTCTCTGAATCTGACATCCCTGCCTCCCTCTTATAACAACCTTTGTAATTACAATGTGCCAACCTGGTAATCCAGGATAAGCTCCGTTTCTTAAAATCCTTAACTTAATCACATATGCAGAGTCCATTTGCCAGGTAAGGGAACATACACACAGGTTCCAGGGATTAGGAAATGGGCATTTTTAGGGGACCATCATTCTGCCTATTACAGTGTCAAAACTTGTAAATGGAACTAGATAATTTTTTTTTTTTTTTTTTTGGCTAGCCAGATCACTGTGATTCACTCATTCATGCAGCAACTATGAATTTAGTGACTTGGTAACTGTTGTATGTCAGGCATTCTTGGTGTTTGGGTCCTCCTGAAGGAATGGCCAGTAGAAGTTCTGCCTATGTTAATAAATATCCTCCTCTTCCTTCCCTCCAATTAGATTTTCTCCCTAGAGATCTTGACTAGTGATTTGAAGACAGACACTTATGAGTTTATAGAGCTGACATCTTGATGGTAACTCCAAGAGAGAAGATCTGTAAAGTCCTGTTCTTTCTTTATTCCTGCCCTCCGGAGGGTAACTCAGCACTAGTTTTTGCTGGAGGAGTTATGTAATTTCCTCCCTAGCAAAAGTGTATTTTTCTTTTTTTTTTTTTTCACTTAGCTAGAGTCAGTCTCCATCACTGTTGCCCAAAAGAGCATACCATATCCTCAGATTCTAACCAGTTTATCAATTGCAAGAGCCTGATACGTATATATATTTTTATGAAGAGTTATCTCAGCTTTCAACATCATATACAACACTTTTAATCTTTTTTATTCACTTAAAATGCATAAATAGCATGTGGCATTTTAATGTAAAATATACAAGTAAACTAAAATAATCTCATTTTTTTAACATCTTTATTGGAGTATAATTGCTTTACAGTGTTCTGTTAGTTTCTGCTGTATAACAAAGTGAATTAGCTATATGCATACATATACCCCATATACCCTCCTTCTAGCATCTCCCTCCCACTCTCCTTATTCCACCCCTCTAGGTGGTTGCAAAGCACCGAGCTGATCTCCCTGTACTATGCAGCTGCTTCCCACTAGCTATTTTACATTTGGTAATATATATAAGTCCATGCCACTCTCTCACTTTGTCCCAGCTTACCCTTCCCCCTCCCCGTGTCCTCAAGTCCATTCTCTATGTCTGTGTCTTTATTCCTGTCCTGCCCTTAGATTCTTCAGAACGATTTCTTTTTAGATTCCATATATATGTGTTAGCATACGGTATTTGTTTTACTCTTTCTGACTTAACTTCACTCTGTGTGACAGACTCTAGGTCCATCCACCTCATTAAAAATAACTCAATTTTGTTTCGTTTATGGCTGAGTATTATTCCATTGTATACGTGTGCCACATCTTCTTTATCCATTCATCTGTGGATGGACACTTAGGTTGCTTCCATGTCCTGGCTATTGTAAATAGTGCTGCGATGAACACTGGGGTACATGATTTTTTGAATTATGGTTTTCTCAGGGTATATGCCCAGTAGTGGGATTGCTGGGTCCTATGGTAGTTCTATTTTTATTTTTTTAAGGAACCTCCATACTGTTCTCCATAGTGGCTGTATCTATTTACATTCCCACCAACAGTGCAAGAGGGTTCCCTTTTCTCCACACCCTCTCCAACATTTATTGTTTGTAGATTCTTTGATGATGGCCATTCTGACTGGTGTGAGGTGATACCTCATTGTAGTTCTGATTTGTGTTTCTCTAATGATTACTGATGTGAGCACCCTTTCATGTGTTAGTTGGAAATCTGTATATCTTCTTTGGAGAAATGTCTATTTAGGTCTTCTGCCCATTTTTGGGTTGGGTTGTTTGTTTTTTTGATACTGAGCTGCATGAGCTGCTTGTATATTTTGGAGATTAATCCTTTGTCAGTTACTTCATTTGCAAATATTTTCTCCCACTCTGAGGCTTGTCTTTTTGTCTAGTTTATGGTTTCCTTTGCTGTGCAAAAGCTATTAAGTTTAATAAAGTTAAACTTAATCCATTTACATTTAAGGTAATTATCAATGTGTATGTTCCTATTCCCATTTTCTTAAGTGTTTTGGGTTTGTTATTGTAGGTCTTTTC
>NW_020172779.1:18209305-18209580 GCF_003031525.2 Neophocaena asiaeorientalis asiaeorientalis
GGCTAGGCAGATCACTGTGATTCACTCATTCATGCAGCAACTATGAATTTAGTGACTTGGTAACTGTCGTATGTCAGGCATTCTTGGTGTTTGGGTCCTCCTAAAGGAATGGCCAGTAGAAGTTCTGCCTATGTTAATAAATATCCTCCTCTTCCTTCCCTCCAATTAGATTTTCTCCCTAGAGATCTTGACTAGTGATTTGAAGACAGACACTTATGCTGACATCTTGATGGTAACTCCAAGAGAACTCCAAGGTAAAGTCCTTGTAAAGTCCT
>NW_020172779.1:18209631-18211679 GCF_003031525.2 Neophocaena asiaeorientalis asiaeorientalis
TTCACTCATTCATGCAGCAACTATGAATTTAGTGACTTGGTAACTGTTGTATGTCAGGCATTCTTGGTGTTTGGGTCCTCCTGAAGGAATGGCCAGTAGAAGTTCTGCCTATGTTAATAAATATCCTCCTCTTCCTTCCCTCCAATTAGATTTTCTCCCTAGAGATCTTGACTAGTGATTTGAAGACAGACACTTATGAGTTTATAGAGCTGACATCTTGATGGTAACTCCAAGAGAGAAGATCTGTAAAGTCCTGTTCTTTCTTTATTCCTGCCCTCCGGAGGGTAACTCAGCACTAGTTTTTGCTGGAGGAGTTATGTAATTTCCTCCCTAGCAAAAGTGTGTTTTTTTTTTTTTTTTTTTTTCACTTAGCTAGAGTCAGTCTCCATCACTGTTGCCCAAAAGAGCATACCATATCCTCAGATTCTAACCAGTTTATCAATTGCAAGAGCCTGATACGTATATATATTTTTATGAAGAGTTATCTCAGCTTTCAACATCATATACAACACTTTTAATCTTTTTTATTCACTTAAAATGCATAAATAGCATGTGGCATTTTAATGTAAAATATACAAGTAAACTAAAATAATCTCATTTTTTTAACATCTTTATTGGAGTATAATTGCTTTACAGTGTTCTGTTAGTTTCTGCTGTATAACAAAGTGAATTAGCTATATGCATACATATACCCCATATACCCTCCTTCTAGCATCTCCCTCCCACTCTCCTTATTCCACCCCTCTAGGTGGTTGCAAAGCACCGAGCTGATCTCCCTGTGCTATGCAGCTGCTTCCCACTAGCTATTTTACATTTGGTAATATATATAAGTCCATGCCACTCTCTCACTTTGTCCCAGCTTACCCTTCCCCCTCCCCGTGTCCTCAAGTCCATTCTCTATGTCTGTGTCTTTATTCCTGTCCTGCCCTTAGATTCTTCAGAACGATTTCTTTTTAGATTCCATATATATGTGTTAGCATACGGTATTTGTTTTACTCTTTCTGACTTAACTTCACTCTGTGTGACAGACTCTAGGTCCATCCACCTCATTAAAAATAACTCAATTTTGTTTCGTTTATGGCTGAGTATTATTCCATTGTATACGTGTGCCACATCTTCTTTATCCATTCATCTGTGGATGGACACTTAGGTTGCTTCCATGTCCTGGCTATTGTAAATAGTGCTGCGATGAACACTGGGGTACATGATTTTTTGAATTATGGTTTTCTCAGGGTATATGCCCAGTAGTGGGATTGCTGGGTCCTATGGTAGTTCTATTTTTATTTTTTTAAGGAACCTCCATACTGTTCTCCATAGTGGCTGTATCTATTTACATTCCCACCAACAGTGCAAGAGGGTTCCCTTTTCTCCACACCCTCTCCAACATTTATTGTTTGTAGATTCTTTGATGATGGCCATTCTGACTGGTGTGAGGTGATACCTCATTGTAGTTCTGATTTGTGTTTCTCTAATGATTACTGATGTGAGCACCCTTTCATGTGTTAGTTGGAAATCTGTATATCTTCTTTGGAGAAATGTCTATTTAGGTCTTCTGCCCATTTTTGGGTTGGGTTGTTTGTTTTTTTGATACTGAGCTGCATGAGCTGCTTGTATATTTTGGAGATTAATCCTTTGTCAGTTACTTCATTTGCAAATATTTTCTCCCACTCTGAGGCTTGTCTTTTTGTCTTGTTTATGGTTTCCCTTGCTGTGCACATTTCATTCTTTTACATGTAGCTGTCCAGTTTTCCCAGCACCACTTATTGAAGAGGCTATCTTTTCTGCATTGTATACTCTTGCCTCCTTTATGAAAGATAAGGTGACCATATGTGCATGGGTATATCTCTGGGATTTCTATCCTGTTCCATTGATGTATATTTCTGTTTCTGTGCCATTACCATACTGTAGATTTGTACTATAGCCTGATTCCTCGCGCTCCGTTTTTCTTTTTCAAGATTGCTTTGGCAATTCGGGGTCTTTTGTGTTTCCATACATATTGTGAAATTTTTTGTTCTAGTTCTGTGAAAAATGTCATTGGTAGTTTGATA